>NW_004444057.1:6972772-7010119 GCF_000243295.1 Trichechus manatus latirostris | reverse complement strand
TTTGGACACGTTCTCAGGAGGGATCAGTCCCCAGAAAAGGACATCATGCTTGGTAAAGTAGAGGGTCAGCGAAAAAGAGGAAGACCCTCAATGAGATGTATTGACCCAGTGGCTGCAACAGTGGGCTTCAGCATAACAACGATCGTGAGGATGGCACAGGACCGGGCAGTGTTTCGTTCTGTAGTACTTAGGGTCTCTATGAGTCAGAACCGACTCGCCGGCACCTAACAGCAACAACCTGATGACTTGCTAAATGTTCATTAAGAAATAGAGTCATCTGAATATTAATTGCCTTGTGATATTTACATCAGATATTTTAAAGATCAGTGAACTACTTCAGCAACTTGTTCCTAAGAAAATGAGATTTTGGCTTACAATGTGCACTATATAGTCCGATTGTTTGTCTGAACTAGGTGTTTAGCACATTTAGAAGGTTAGTTTTTGTTTCCCTGGAGAAATGGCAGAAAATGGAAATGAACTTTGGGGGCATACAATGGCATAAATGTTCAGCTGGGAGTGTGAATTTTTCCACTTAGAAATTCCACAGAGGCCAATAACACTCTCTTTTTTTTTTCCTCTCATAAGCCCTGGATATTTAAAAAATTCTTGTTACTAAGATGTCACTAACAAAGATTAGTCTATTCACCTTTGAGCTAAATCTCCTCCCCATTTCTGATTTGGAGGTAACCTAGACCCAAGTCAAGTTCAGATTCTTGAAAGATGGTTTTGCAGTGTAATATGACCCTTGACACTTTCTTCTTCAGTGGCTAGTTCTTGGATATTCAGAGGTGACAGGCTCAGTTAATTATTAACAGCAGCCCCAACTCTGCCTGTTATTTTATCTTCACTGTAAGGCTACTTTCATGCTGAAGGCTAGCCAGAGCATTAGCTAGGGGAAATTGATCTAGAAATTAACATTCCCTGATCTGGATGTGATGGAATTTTCTCTCTCTCTCCCCCTCCCTATTCTCCATCTAACTCACCCCTAGTATTCCATGGGATTTAGACAATCTTTGGTAAAATAAAGAGATGGAGACTTGGTTAGCATACTAACACATCAAAATTGTGGAGAGGATTGTTTGGAGATGGTCCACTCTTAACAAACTGTAAGATTCAAAGCCTTCTTTCAGAAATGCTCAGTAAGGAGTTGTCAACCCCCAGCTCTACCATGGTGCCAGGAGCCATGTTCAGAACTTCGAGCCTGGAGCTGAGACACCTTGCAGGGGCAAACCAAAAAAGCAAAACCGTTGCTGTCAATTCGATTCCAACTCATAGTGACCCTATAGGACAGAGTAGAACTGCCCCACTGGGTTTCCAAGGAGCAGCTGGTTGACTCAAACTGTCGATGTTTTGGTTAGCAGCCGGGCTCTTAACCAGTGTGCCACCAGGGCTCCCTTGCAGGCGCAGGGAATAAAAAAGACCAAGGAGACCATGGGGCCTGGGGAGGAGAGAAGAGGAAGGATCCAGAAAGGGAAAGAATTTCTGAAGTGGATGCTGTAAGGGGCCAAAAGAGACTCCGTGGAAAAGGTAAATAACCACCTTGAACCACTTTCTGGACTAGATGTATACTCATGATCAACAACTTGTAAATTGGTTTCATTTCCGATAATGGACTGCAACTGTGCATACATGCAGACATTGCAGGCGAAACTCTGAGGTTATACGTAAATACGGGAAAGTTCTAGCTTTGAGTACAGAAACTACAGTAAGGTCCACATTTTCTTTCTAGTGAAGCTCTGGATTCAATATCACAAAGCCATCATGTGAGTCCAAAATTACTTCCTTTTTTTTAAATCAGGTTTTGGAAACTCTGTTTTGTAGATAGTGAGGATACATAATCAGATTATGCACTAGTTAAATACTGTAAAAGATACCTCACCTTGGTTCTCTTTCTGGACTTGCCCATTAGCTTGGAAGTAGAAGTTTGACAGCTCTGGTTGACGCCATTTCTCAACCAATGTTGTTAAAACATAGTTCCTGAAATATGTCCATCAGGAAAACCATGTGTGTTTGTTAAAATGCATATTCCTCGGTCCTACATCAGACCGGGAGTATGCATTCTTGCTGATCGCACATACTCAGTAAATTTGAAAACATCTGCTAAAGCAGTGTTAATCAGGTTTACCTCACGTTCACCCACTTTCTCTCTTTCATTTCCCATCTCTCATTACAATCACCATTATATTTAAAGAGGCCAGTAACACTCTTCTTTTTTTCCCCTCATAAGCCATGGATGTTTAAAACATTACAAATTTTTATGAATTTCTATATGATAGAAGTTGTGATTCTCATATTTGCTATGATAGTCCTAACACTTATTCTGGAAGAGTTTCAGTGAGTATTTGCTGAAGTGGTTGAATTAAATTGAGAAGTAGACATACAGTCAGACACATAGAAGAGTTGTTTGCCTGAATCATGCTCCACTAGGGCAGCAAAAATTAAGTACCAACTGCTTCCTCAAAGTCAGTGCTTAGATACTCCCTTTGCTGAGGGAGGTGGTAGGAGAGGAATATGATATGAGTCCTTCTACTCCATTAGTTACAGGGTAGATTTCCCTTGCCCATCCTCCTTCTTTTTCTCCTATTATTTTGTAAAGGTCAAAGCTCCTTGATGCAATCATAACAGAAGAGTGTATTTGCTTTGGTCTTAGTCTTGCTCCTAAGGGAAACTTAAGTGCTGTGTGTTTTCCCAGGGAGATGCTGTCCCAGGACACTTTTCCCAAAGGACTGCAGCTCTGATTAGTCCATTTTTTTTCAATTTTTTTGGTTTTATTTCATTCCCACCCTTGCTAAATGTTAATAAAATACATGCCATAAAGAACTAAACCCCAGAGAACATAAAAGGACAGACTTCACGGCTATGTTCTCTGTTGGCAATGATTCTTCTCTTCGTTACTCTAATATTCCCTAGTATGAAGCTTGCTGTCCTTGACAGCTTTTTTGTTCACAAAAGAGCTGCGTACTAAAATGGGGTTTGTACTACTCCCCTCCCCCTCTGCAGAGCAACAAACCTTTAGTAAGAGGATTTTTCACCATCTGTCTAACTTTGTGTTTCTCCATCCCCCACTGTTATCAGGAATGCCTAAAAACATAGTTTTCTGCATTCTACAGCTGTGTGGGTTACGTGACTACTGCCGTCTAAAGGGGAAACATTCAGTGTTTGCTTCTGAACACTTTCCTTTGTCTTGTTTCCTTCCAATATGAACAATTTAGGATACATTCAAACCCAGAAACTTGAACTTGAGTTTGGCCAGTGAGGAGACAACTTGGGTTCTGGACTTTACCTTGATGACATATAATAAACCTTTATTGTTTTCTTACTGGGAATCTTTACATATCATCATCAGAGACCACAGAAGTGACGCTATCATTAAAGACAATTGGGGTTTCTTGTAACCCTTCTCGAGGGTCCTGGGCCTCTTGGTAAGGAAAGGTCCCCTGCTCAGCTTCCAGCTGCTGAATCTTCCTTTCTTTTTCCTCTAAAACTTCTTCCAGCTGAGTGATCTTCTCAGTCTGAAGGGAAACCTGAGTTGACAACTCCATAATCAGACTAATTTTTCTATCACCTTCTTCCACAGGTGGGAGACCTCCACAGGACTCTTCCAGTGAGTTGTCTTCTAAAGCAAACAAGAAAAAGAAAGCCTGAGCCATTTTAATTGGATTTCCCAGAACTCGAAGGGAGGAAATATGAAGTAAACTTGATTTCTCACGTTCTTAAAAGAAAACACAGATGTTACATCATCTGGTCAGTTATACTGAGAATGGAATCCGGGCCCAGTGAGGGGAAAGAGTCTGGGTGCTCAAGAAAAAGAACTTGGAGGCCTTTTGAGACAAGGGAAATCAGTCCTTGCCAACTCATTTAACTTTCAATTACCCATGGGAATAAGCGGAAATGGGCAGTTCTTGAAAATCTAATCTACAAACAGCCATCCCAAGTTTTATGCTACCTTTTCCTTAAGAATCACAAAACCTAAAATCAAGTAGAAATATACTTCAATTTGAATTTTAACTCCACCAAAAAAAAAAAAAAAAAGTTGTCATTATCCCTTCTGGGGAAGGTGATAATGAGAAAAGGCTAGTTTTTAAACCCAAGGCTGCTTTAGAGTTAGCAGGGGTGTAATTTGAGGTGATTGAAGAAAACTCTACTAACAAGCTATCTCCCACAGAGATTCATTTCTTTTAGATCTGAAGGCTTTTCAACATTTCTAAAGAAAATCGAAAATACCTCCTGGACATAAAAGCTTATCCTTTATCAATTTCTATCAGCTGATACCTCAGGTAAAGATAAAAGCTTGAGTAAGGAGGGAAAGCGAGGTTTTCAACAAAGAGATAAAAGATTAGTGGTTGGCAGCAGGGAGTCCTTGAAAATAAACCCCACTAGCCCATCAAAAAAATTTAGCTTCTAAAAGTAAACCCCGTCTCACTAGCCTTTAGCAGCACTACCCTCCTTACCACTCTAATCCTGAAATTTTCACCACAAAAGTCACTCCTCTTAGCTATACAGAAGACAGACTTCAGACAAAAAGGAAGACAAGAACTCGGATACCATTTTAGAAAGAACAGAGCCAACAGCATATGAATAAACCAGACACATGGTCTGGACAATTGATTGCTATATGGAAGGTCCAGCATTTACTCATTTGCTGAGGGATGCATAACTGTCAGTCCAGGATGCTATTATGTAATCAGTCCACCTAGACATCTGCTAGAGATGGGATAACTTTGTAGTAGGAGACCATACAGGCAAGAAAGCCTCCATTTCTCAGCAAGTAAAACTAATTTGCTGTCATCACTTTTCCCAAGGGAATCACGTGAACAAAAACCCTGAGTACTACATGGCACGGTGGACTGGTTGCTTTTAGCTTCACAAAACTGCTGAGAGGCGGGATCAGGCTATTCTCTGCTCTTGGAAGTTGTTTTCAGCAATTTACTAAATTTTAAGACTCCATGGAGGAAATTTTTGTTCTGAGTATTTGCAATTCTAGCAATAACATTTAACTTCAAAAGCTCATTTAGTTTGTTGCCTCTGTAGTAGCCCTGTGCTTTCAGGCCCAGGAGACGGCGTCCTTATGATCAAAGGCCCTCATCATCTGCTTTTATCTGGTCAGAGCTGCGCTGTCCAACATGGCAGCCACTAGCCACCTATAACCATTAACCAGTGGCCATTCAGCAATGGAAATATGGCGAGTCTGAATTGAGATGTACTGTAAGTGTAAAATACACACCATATTTGAAAGACCTAGTCTGAAACAAGGAATGTGAAATATCTCATTAAGTTTTTTTTTATATCAATCACATGTTAAAATGATAATGTTTTGTTAAATAAAATATGTTAAAATATATTTTATAAATTAACTTCACTTATTTCTTTTCACTTTTAGGAAATTCTGGCTACTAGAAAATTTAAAATATCATGTGTGACTTGCGTTTGTGGCTCTCATTGTGTTTCTATTGGATAGTGCTGGGCTAGAGTTTCCTTTCTGAAGAATACTCTCTTGATTCAAGTGGGGTTTGTTGCCTTTGGAGTCCCGCGGTGTTACAAACGGATAAAGCACTTGGCTGGTAACAGAAAGGTTGGAGGTTGGAGCCCATCCATAGGCACCTTAGAAGAAAATCCTGGTGATCTGCTTCTGAAAAATCAACCGTTAAAAACCCTACGGACAATAGTAATAACAACCAAAAAAGATGTGTGTGGTTACACAGGTAGATATGTATGCACGTATGTGTATAGGAAGGCACATGTGAGTATATGGGTGTGTATGGATTGGTGTATTTGTAGGCATATGTATATACATGTTTGTGTGTACTACATATATATTCACACATATAATAAAGCACATAGGGGCACAGTTATGAATACTTCCTAGATATAACCAAATACCTTTTGGGATTGGTTTAGTGCGTTTGAAGGCTTAGGGTCATAGTCTAGTGGCCCACTTGGTCACTTGGTCATAACGATAATGTTCTACATCCTAGTTTGGTAAGTAGTATCTGGGGTCTTAAAAGCTTGTGAGTGACCATCTAAGATACAACTATCAGTCTGTTCTCATCTGGAGCAAAAGAAAAAGAAGGAAACCAAAGACTCAGAGAAGAAACCAGTCTACAGGATTAATAGCCCACACGAACCCCAGCCTTACCTATCCTGAGACCAGAAGATGGTGCCTGGCTACTATTACTGACTGTTCTGACCTGGGATGCAATAGATGACCCTGGATAGAATGGGAGAAAAATGTAGAATAAAACTCAAATTCCTAAAAAAGGCCAGACTTACTGGACTGGTAGAGACTAGAGGAACTGCTAGGACTATTGCCCTAGGATACCCTTTAAACTTGGAACTGAAGCCACTCCCAGAGGTCACCTTTCAGCCAAATAATAGATTGGCTCATAAAGTAAACAATATCACCCTTGAGTACTGTGCTTCTGTAAATAATTGTCTATATGAGACCGAACGTCAACATTTACCCTAAGGCAAAGATGAGACGTTTAGGGGCGGGGGGTGGCAGAGAAGCTAGATTAATGGAAACAGAACAAGCAGGATGGAAATAATGAGAATGCTGACACATTGTGAAAAATGTAACCAATGTCACTGAACAATATGTATAGAAATTGTTAAATGGGAACGTAATTTGCTGTGTAAACTTTCACCAAAAACACAATGAAATCTTATTAAAAAAAAACAAAAACCCTATGGAGCACAGTTCTACTCTGACACACAGGGGGGTCGCCATGAGTTGCAGTCAACTTGACAGCAACTGGTTGTTGTTTGTAGATGGTTGTAATTAACCTGAACGGATGTTATTTGGGAAGATTGTTGGTCCTCACCCATTAACACACAGATCACTTTTATGCTACTCTAGAAGACAGAGGCATAGAAAGCCTGGGCTTGGAAGAATGGGTTACCATGAGTTGACACGAAATTCAACATGAGGGGAAGGAAAAGACTGTGAAGTGGCAGCAGGGTGCAGTGGCAAGATGCTGAGGAAAGGAACAGTAGGCAGGATGGGGAAGGCTCGCCTCTCTGATGAGAATGGGTGCCTCAGGGACCTCTCTCCTAACACGTGCCTGTCTGTCATCTTCTCCTTTCTCTTTGACTTCGGTTTTCTCTTCTTCCTAGAGAAGTTATTCTCTACCAATTTACACAATGAGGGTTTATTGCAGCTCTGAAAGGCATTTAGGAAGAACTGGGTCAAAACATTTTTGGTCTTTTTTTTGGTTGTTGTTCTTTTATTTATTTTTCTAAAAATAATGCAATATAAGAGGAACACTTTATTCACCTATTTCTAATGATAAAGGGATGAAAACACAACAAGGCAGCATTACATAGGCAATCATAGTCTCTAGGCCTACATTCTCCTCTGTCTCTGGCCTCTCCAAGAGAGTACGGAGGAAGAAAATAGAAAGAAAAAGAGACCTGGAGAAGCAGGGAGAAGACAATTGGAAAAGGAGTAGACAAGGAACATGTAGCTGAATTAGGAACGATGTCAGGAGCCCTTTGATTCCTGTTATATTGTTTTCATGTAATGAGTGAAAATGCTGATAAGGAGACAAGCTAAAGAGTATGTACACCAAAGAGGAAATTTCTCATACAAATATATTTTACTATTAAATGATCTATTTACACATAACAAAAATATTTTTTATTCCATCGCTAAACACATTACAAATAACATAAGGGTTTTAGCTCCTCAACAAAGTGGTGGACTACAAGAGTTGCCCATCATATTTGGATTAGAAACAGCCCAAGGCCACCCCAGTGAGCTTTCCTGACTCCTCCACTACCTACTACGTGGCCCGGCCTGCGCTACTCTTCCCTTGCCCTAGTGCTCTCATCTGTAACAGGAGGGTGTGAGTCCCTAAGGTCCTACAGCTCTACATGTTCCAGAGTGCAAACACTCATCTCTAAGGCTTTCTCTGGCAGCTCAGATAGTCTTGCCAAGGCCATGGCTGCCCGAAGCGCAAAGTTTCTGTATCTAACCAGGCCATCTCAGGTTAATTCCATGCTTTGATGCTTCAGGAGACACAGCTCTGTGCTTGGGTCAGTTGAGAGGAGCAACAAGAAAGGCTTTTCGGTCTGTGAGAAAGGAGGTAAAGGTGGTTAGCCACAGTCAGGGTATAAACGCATCACACGTACTGCTCTCATGAGGTGTTTTTATAAGCACATGTCATTTTCCATAATTTTCCCTCCACCACTTAAAATAGGTGTGAAGCAGGAGTGAGAAGGAAGGTTTAGAGCATTGGCAAAGAGGGAACAGGAGAGGGATGTTGGTAGTTGGGGAGGTATAGAAAGAGAAGAGACTACATGAGCATTCTGCCTGCAGCTGGGCCAGGCTCCATTTACTTTTACCTTGAAAGACCAAAGGCCCAGGAGAAATGGTGAGATTGGTCTTTGACCATTTCCAGTTTCCCATTCTTCCTACCTTCAGAACCTTCATGCTCTTAGCAAAGTGCCATGTGAGAGTAATGTCAAAAACGACTAATACTAACTATGTAATAATAGCAGAAGTAATTATAGTTTAAAAAGCAGCTCAGAGATTTAGAATTGGAATGAATCTTGGGAGCTATCTGGTCTACCTGGCACCCAGTATAGGAATTATTTCTGCCACAACCCTAACTGATGATTTTCTAGGCAAATGGTCCTCAGACACTGGTGTCCCTCAAGCTTTTCATAGGGCAGATGCCAAATTATAACCAAGGAGTAAAATTTACATATTGCCATCACTGCAGCTACACAGTGTTATAGAGCTATCTGATGATGAGAAGCTGTGATAGACACTCTGGGTGGGCAGGCCGAGGAGCACTGCTAATTAGAGAAAGGAGGAGTGGTGTAATATTAGGCCAAAAGACCTAGAACACGTGTGGACATTCCTTCATGAGTTCAGGAAGTTAATAGTTTTATGTAAACAGTGGTACAGCACTATAGAGTGACCCAGTGAATGACAGGAAAGCTTTTTTTAGATTTGCTAAATATTGCTCTCTAAAAAGGGGTGTTCCTCTTTAGACCCCTTCACTGGTGCCACAGCCCAGAAGGGTGCATTGAACAGAAATATGCTGAGAACCACTGATCTGGGTTCTGATTCGAATGCGTCTAACAACAAAGAGTGTGAGTTTCCAGTCGGGTCTCAAGTGTCTTAGTGCTGCTATAACAGAAATACCACAAGTGGATGGCTTTAACAAAGAGAAGTTTATTCTCTCATAGTCTAGTAGGCTACAAGTCCGAATTCAGGGTACCAGCTCCTGGGGAAGGCTTTCTCTGTCGGCTCTGGAGGAAGGTCCTTGTCATCAATCTTCCCTTGGTCTAGGACCTTCTCTGAGCAGTAACCTCAGGTCCAAAGGACGTGCTCTGCTCCTGGTACTGCTTTCTTTGTGGTATGAGGTCCCTTGTCTCTCTGCTCACTTCTCTCTTTCATATCTCAAAACAGATTGACTTTAGACAAAATCTAATCTTGTAGATTGAGTCCTGCTGCATTAACGTAACTGCCACTAATCCTATCTCATTAACATCATAGAGATAGGATTTATAACACACGGGAAAATCACATCAGATGACAAAATGGAGGACAATCACACAATACTGGGAATCATGGCCTAGCCAAACTGACATATTTTTGGAGGACACGGTTCAATCCATGACATCAAGTATCCTCTAGGATCATCTTCTTGTTCATGCATTCATCCAGTAATTAGCTATTGGGACTATGAACACAGAGAATGAGTAAGATGCGATCTCAGCTACACAATGGGGTAGGGGAGAAAGGAAGCACTGAATTAGGCCCTAAAGGACATCCAGGATTTAGCCTAAACAAACACCTCTGCTGGGTACTCACTTGTGAATGTTTACTTTTCTCTCTGCCTTTCAAGCTAATGACCAAGGCTGCCACGTATGTACTCCATAATAAAGACTCTCACCGGTGAGATGATTAAATACCTCATTCCACCAGAGCCACCCAAGATTACTGTTTGGTCTAAAAGACTATGTCATCTTCCTTCTCTCTACAAATGCCCAACTCTGACTCACCTTTGTTCTGGTTTTGAAAGCTGTGTATATTTTTCGGTAACCACAAGGAAGTCTGATTTCACCTATTGCCATACTTGGACTTAAAAATTGGCACATCCTTGTAAATATATCCTTTTCACTACTTGAATTTAAAAAAAAAAAAAAAAAAAAAACTTCTTATTTTTCTATCCTCTCATCTGTCAGTTTTTTGTACCGTGGTGGCTTGCATGTTATTGTGATGCTGGAAGCTATGCTACCTGTATAACACGGCCACCCATGGTGGACAAGTTTCCGCAGAGCTTCCAGACTAAGACAGAGTAGGAAGGACCTACTGAAAAAATTGGCCAGTGAAAACCTTATGAATAGCAGCAGAACATTGTCTGATACAGTGCCAGAAGATGAGCCCCTCAGGTTGGAATTCACTCAAAATATGACTGAGGAAGAGTTGCCTCCTCAAAGTAGAGTTGACCTTAAGGATGTAGATGGAGTCAAGCTTTCGGGACCTTCATTTTGTGATGTGGCACAACTCAAACTGAGGAGAAACAGCTATAAACATCCATTAATAATCAGAATGTGAAATGTACAAAGTATGAATCTAGGAAAATTGGAAGTCATCAAAAATGAAATGGAACACATAAAGATCGATATCCTAGGCATTAGTGAGCTGAAATGGACTGGTATTGGACATTTTGAAGGGGACAATCATACGGTCTACTATGCCAGGAATGATAATTTCCTCATATTGAAGAAGAATGGCATCAAAAAGAACATTTCAAGATCTATCCTGAAGTACAATGCGGTCAGTGATAGGATAATATCCATAAGGCTACAAGGAAGACCAGTTAATATGACTATTATTCAAATGATCTCTTTAATGTGTTGAAAAGCAAAGATGTCACTTTGAGGGCTAAGGTGTGCCTGACCCAAGCCATGGCATTTTCAGTTGTCTCACATGCATGCGAACGGTGGACAATGAGTAAGGAAGACTGAAGAAGAATTGATGTCTTTGAATTATAGTGTTGGTGAAGAATATTGAATATACCATGGACTGCCGGAAGAATGAACAAATCTGTCTTGGGAGAAGTACAGCCAGAATGCTCCTTGGAAGTGAGGATGGTGAGACTTTGTCTCATGTACTTTGGACATGTTATCAGGGGGACCAGTCCCTGGAGAAGGACATCATTTTTGGTAAGGTAGAGGGTCAGTGAAAAAGAGGAAGACCCTCAACGAGATGGACTGACACAGTGGCTGCCACAATGGGCTCGAGCATGACAACAAATGTGAGGATGACGCAGGACCGGCCAATGTTTCCTTCCACTGTACATAGGGTCACTATGAGTTGGAACTGACTGGATAGCACCTAACAATAGATTTTTACAATGAACTTTTGAGAATGGCAATACTCTGAAATAAATGATTCACCTATTTTTTTGTATTCTTGTACCAAAAATATTTTACCTCTCGAAAACCAGATGAATCTCACTTCTTGCAGTTTTCTGCTTCCTCCTCCTTCAACTTTTTTATTTGTACAAAAAGACCAGTCTCTCAAGTGCCAGATGACTGATTTTGAAGCCTTTACAGTTTCCTTCCACTAATGCTGATGACACTTAGAATGCATCTGAAGTTGGCATGTGTTAGTTGATATGGAAAAAAATAAAATAGCATTATAAAAATATTCGATTGGCAAATAAGTTGGTCAATTAAAAATATTAAAATGCAATGCGACATTTGCTAGGAATTTTCAACATGTATCATAAAACCTTCCATATCATAATGAACATCAGTCTTAAAATAGGGTTAAATTTTAGGGGAAAAATTTGAGCCATAATGGCACCTAGCAATGGTTTTCACCTAGCAATGGTTCCATACCTAACAGCTTAAAAGAATCTGTCTGTTTTAATAAGTGCCTTGAAAGGAAATATAATAGGTGGCTGAAACTGTGATGAAAAGTCTGCAAACCTGATGACATGAGCAAGTGTTCCAGGAGCAGTAAATTTTCCCCCTAAAACAAGAGAAGCAAGAGAGACTGGATAGGAAGCAGTTGTTGCTTAAAGCTCATCTGGGCTCCAAGCAGATGCTATGCCCATGCCAGTCCCCAGAACCAGGTCCATGAGGGTTCTGGCCGATGTGGATGCTTTGAGAAGTCATTTGGTGTTTAGGGAAGATGTAGGATGAAAAGCCCTCATGACTAACCACTTGGCTTCCCTAAAACTTGGGAGATATGTGGGAGCTAAGCTGACCAAGAGAACAGCAGATTCCTATCTTCTACACTCACTCTGAGGCATATACTCACTCCAATGCCTATGCTTATCATTTATTTAAACGTTCAGTTCTCTCTCTCCTAGTATATAGAGTTGATGTCTTTCAACAGCTTCATATCTGGGCACCTTGCTTCTGCTACTGCCCTTTTAGTCTAGTTTCAACTCTATACGGAAAGATCCCATTGAAATGTAAGTTCAGTTTTGTCACTCTTCTGCTCAAAACCCTCCAATGGCCTTTAAACTCATGCACACTGAAAGCTTAAGTCCTTACACTGACCAAGGCCCTGGGTGATCTGGTGTCCCTTTATCTCCATGACCCATCGCCTCCTCCTTGTCCCCTTCCCTCATTCACTCTGCTACATTCCCACAACCCTCATTGCTGTTTCTAACAGAACAGTCAGGTTCCCACCTCAGGGCCTTTTCACTTGCTATTTCCTCTGTCTGGGTTAAGTGTACCCCTGATGTGTACATGACTAGCTCCATCAGTTCAGTTCCTTCAGGTCTTTATTCTCCAGCCAACTTCACACAATGAGGCCTTCCCTGGCCATCCTACCTACAGTTTTAACCCAAACCACATTGCTAGATACTTCAAATCCCTGTTCCCTGCATTGTTTCCACTCTTTAGCCTACTGACATTCTGTATCTGACTGCTGTATTTTTACTTTTGTTTATAATCTGTCTCCCTCACTAGAAGGAAAGCTCCATAAAGTCAGAATCTTTTGATTGTTTTGTTCACTGCTGAATCCCTAGTGCCTAAAATAGTGTCTGGTGCATAGTAGGTGTTCATTTGTTAAACGAATGAAGGAATGAAAGTCAAGTGCATATATGATACAAAATCACCATGGAAGTGGCCAGTCCAAAGGTTTCAATTAGTGTATTATTAGATGGTTCCTGGATTTCTTCCCTGGCCACATTTTATCTTCAAGTAGAGCTTTCTCTCCTGCAATTTTTTAAAGATAATAAATAATTGTGATTGCACGAGTCACCTAACATCTCTTAGTTTAAGTTTTTTTCTCTGATACAAAGTGGAGAAGTTAGAAGAGTTGATCCCCAAATTCTCTTCCAGATCTCTGATTCAGATTCTATGAGCTATTAAAATGGAAAGCTTCCTCAATGCAGAAAATCCAAGGCCCCACCCTTGAAATTCTGCTGGAATGAATCTAGGTGCCTGAGAATTTATATTTTTACAAATCTCCCCAGGTAATTCTGACAACCAGCCAGGTTTTTACAATTAAGGTTTTGCTGACCAACAATAGGCATGGTGAATTAAGCTTTTGGCTAAATCTTGAAAGGCAGACCAGAAATATCCAAGGTAAGCCTCTTCTTGACACACTGCATACACACAGCTGGAGGAGAGAGATCACATTAAACTATTAAATTCTTCATGCCTCTCCCTGGTTACACCATAAGGCTCTGTCTATAAATGTTACTAGCTGACTAAATGCATCCATGGTTCCTCTGCCCATCTCACCCCCTCCCCCAACAACTTTAATTAGTTTAAATCCCAGCAGCATTTTGCCAGTTCTAACCTGGCTAAATTATCTCCAGAACAACCACGGAAAATGATGAGTGTTTGGGGCATTTGTTTTTGCTTCCGTTTCTGTTTCCCAGTAGATGAATAGATCCATTTCCTCTCAAGCTGCTCTGAAGAGGAGTTTCTTTTTCTTCCACTGAGGAATAGATGGGAGACAGAGGGTGAACCACAGAAAGGGGAGGGGACAAATCACACCTTGGGGTGGAAGCTTCTATAAGCTTCCGTAAGACTCTTCAACTTCCTGAAGCATTTAACAGCTACCATCACTATACTGGGAGGAAGTGAATCCCCTTCTGCAGATCTTAATCCAGACCTTATTCTCTTTTTTCTTTCTTTCTTTAAAATGTTATTGTAGTAAAAAACCTTTGCCATTTCAACCATTTTTACACATTGAAACATCAAATGTACGTGTACAATTTAGTGACGTTAATTATATTCACAATGTTGTACAACCATCACCCTATCCATTTCTGGTTTTTTCACCAAAATCTTTCTTTATTACAACTTTTACTTCCTACTACCCTTCTCCATAACTCTCTTCTTTGGCTCAAACCATGGCTGCCCTGAATGGATCCTGTGCATTCTTTTTTTAATTGTGGTAAGCACATGAAGGGGCCCTGGTGGAGAAGTGGTTAAGCGTTTTGGCTGCTAACCAAAAGGTCAGCAGTTTGAATCTACCATTTGCTCCTTGGAAACCCTATGGGGCAGTTTTACTCTGTCCTATGGGGTCACTATGAGTCAGAATTGACTCAATAGCAACAGTTTTTTTTTTTATTAAGCACATGAAAAACACACACACGCGCATACACATTTGCATTTGCAGGGCCTTCCCTGGTGGCACAGTGGTTAAGTGTTTGGCTGCTAACCAAAAGGTCTGCACTTCAAATCTACCAGATGATCCTTGGAAACCCTATGGGACAGTTCTACTCTGTCCTATAGGGTCACTATGAGTTGGAATTGACTCAATGGCAATGGGTTTGGTAATGCTTTGGTTTACTCTTGGAATTTGCTAGAGTCAACAGATATGTCCGGTAAGACTGGTCAGTTTGATAAGAACATTATCACAGAAAGATTTGTGAACACCTTGGTGCTAGTAAGGAGTGGGGATAGGGTGGGAAGATTTTGTGAAAAAGTAAGTGACAACTTCCAAAGATGGTGTCACAAAACCAATACAAAGTATTACCTGGTGGCAGGCAGGGAAAACTCCCAGTAGCCAGATATTGCCTGCTGTGCAGAGTCCAGTGGTGTAGTTGATTTAGGAAATAATATTGGAGTCATTATTCCTTGTCCCTGAGCATAGAGAATGTGACCCAGCTGGAGCTGGGCTCACAAGGACAATCAACTGGGCCCTGAGGTATAAAGACAATAGCTAAGACAACCTTGGAAAATATCTTTTAGGGAAACTTTCACATAACGCCAATCAAATAGAACACAAAAGACTTTCTACTCTTATCTTTTTCTATTAGCATTTAGTGAATAGAAAATTTGTTGGACCAATGAAGACCCTCCTGACTGTCATTACTGAAACTTGTACCAATGATTGTTAAGAAAGATGATTCAAAATGTAGGATCACAGTTTCTAGCCAATCTGTGAAAAGGTGAAGCTTTCGTTGGTTTTGCCCATTTATAATGTTAATATATACTGATGGCTCTGTAACTGGTCTTTGGACTCTGGCAGACGTGGCTATGGCAGCATGCTTGTCCATTTTCCCATTCCTGCCTATTTTGTAATATTCTTTGGACTTGGGCAGACATGGCTATGTCAGCATGCTTGTCCGTTTCCCACTTTTGCCTTTTTGGATATATGCCAAATAAAACTTTCTTTTTGCTTTACTAAACTTTGTGATGTTTTTCCCGTACAACATAGTCCAGCTTCCAACTACTTACCAGTAGGGCAAAGTGTTTTACTTGGGGAGGGTATGACAGCATAGGTTAACTTCCGTTTTCACTCTTAAACTGGGGCAAGGTTATCTTCCCACACCCTTCAAGGTCACACCAGAATATTTTATGGAAGGAGTTTTTTGACAAGATAAAGAAAAGACACAAACACTGTTAGCATCACAATGCTCCTGAGTTATGTCAGGAGGAAGTTACTTTAAGCAGAAGAAAGGCTTTTTGGAACTCTCGTATCTCTTCTTATGAGCAGGACCTGAGATGTCCCCCTGCAGCTGACAGGCTGGCCAGAGGTTAAAGGTAAAAATGGACCTTGGTGGGAGGTCAGGACTTCTGAAGGAAGGTGAGACCTAAGAGATTGTGAGAAAAGAAGAAAGAGAGGAGACAAGGGATGAAGGACAGTTTCTATGCTTATCTGAAGTGGAATCAGTGTGCACTGAAAGTCAACCAGAGGAATAAAGTCAAGATAACATTACGTCTTTACAGGGTGCACTAGAGTGTCTAACAGTGAGATTTCCTCTGCTTTTCTTCCTGATGCAGAGGGGCATGTGGTGCTATGTCCTTATGAAGTGAAGAATGCCAATTTAGTTTTCATTAAATTTCAAAAGATGAGTTGTTACAGTTTCTGGTGGTTTGTGACATTAAGAAAAAAAATGAGGCTGTAGTTATAACAGTATTAGCAGGGTCATTCTTTGATAATGATAATGAAATGGTTGTTTTTTGGCAGAGAAAGAAGGGATAAAGAATCTATCACTTTTATTAGGATTATGCTTGTTTAAACTATGCAGAGGGATGGGTTTTGTGGAGTGGGGGGTGTCAGTCACTGTGATGTAGCTGATTTGATGGCGCTATTAAGTGTCCCTAATGATGGGACACTTTGATGCAGTCATTTTTGTGTGCAATATATCTAGTGATGTGTGCAAGTATACCTCACAACAAATAGTCCCTTCTCTTTCTTGAACCTCACTCTGTCCCTCATTCTCTTCCTTTTGATTAGCCCTGTGATAAGTGATTGCACTGCTGACCTTTACCAGGCTCCCTTGATAGGCAGCTAGATCTGCAGTCAGTGCCCCTTGGGTGGAGTTAAGGAATCTGTGCATATGATGAAATAAGCTGCCGGAAATACTACAGCAGCTGAAGGATCACATATAATTTATTTGGGCTGGGCATTTATTTTGCCCTGGAACACTAAAAATGATGAAATCAACTGCTACTGGTGCCAGCGATGTGGATGTTCCAATAACTCTCAGAACCAATTCTCTGAGTGGTGAATACTCCATCACTTGAAAATGACATTGCTGAAATTCAGGTTACTGAGATTTTTGCTTATATAAACACATCAAGCAGAGGAAGCTTTTAAAGTTCCATCCATAGTGCTCAGCAAGCTTGTTAGGATACTTTAGAAGTAGGAAAGGTATAGAAGGCAGAATACCTGAAAGATGTCCATATTGTAATTTCAGAAACCTGTGAATATGTTAATTTACACAGCAAAAAGGATTTTACAAATATGATTAAAGATCTTGAGATGAGAAGATTATTCTGGATTATCTGGGTTGATCCAATGAAATCAGAAGGGCCCTTATAAGAGGGAGGCAGCAAAAGGTCAGAGTCAGAGAAATCTCAAGATGCTATCCTGCTGGTTTTGAAGATTGAGTCAGAGGCCACTAGCCAAGAAATGCAGGCAGCCTCTAGAAGCTTGAAAAGGCAAAGAAATAGATTTTTCTCTAGAGCCTCTATAAGGAACACACACTGTTGACCGCTTGATTTTAGCCCAGTGACATCCATTTTTGGACTTCTGACATCCAGACCTTTAAGTTAATAAATTTGTATTGTTTTAAGCCACAAAGTTTGCAGTAATTTGTTGCAGCAGCAATAGGAAACAAAACAAAAGGAAAAACTCATGAACTCTGAGCAATGAGAAAAATCTATCCATTGGAGGAGATCCACAGAACTCAGTTGGGTGCAGTGTCACCAGTGGACTTGAACTTCAACAGAGAGCAACTGAGAACTTCTAACCATTCACAGAGGTCTGGATTCCAGACCTCCTAGCTTCCTCTGGAATCTTATATCATTGTTATTCCCTCTTCTTTGTAAATGTTAACCTGTGGCTTTCTGCTGGTTCCTTGCCATTAACATTTAAAGGACTCAATCTCTACCATTTTAAAAAGGAAAAAAAAACCTTAAACTACTTAATGCCTCTGCAGCTATTGTTCTACCCTGTTTTCCTATTCAAGGGGAAACTCTTTGGAAGAGTTGTTCATACCCTCTGCATTCATTTCCTCACGTCTTTCTAATGTTAACCCATTGCAATCTAGCTTTTGTTTTCAACTACACTACTAACCTTGGCCTAGTTGAGGTTACCTGTGTCTCTAAATCCAATGGACCTATTGAAATGTTAATTTTACTTGACCTCTGAACATTTACCACTGCTGACAAAGTCCCTCTTTAAAATACTTCTCCCTTGATTTCTCTAATGTGACACTGTTTCCTCCAAACTTTCTGGTTACCTTTTTAGTTTCAGTTCTTGGGCTTCTCCACAGAGTAATTATTATACGGAGATACTTATAACCCTCCTCTTAAACGTTCTTCTTTCTCTCGCTATGTAATTTCTGTTACTCTTGTGGCCTTGGTTGCATTCTATTTGTGTGAATTACACTCAGATTTACAACCCTGGGTCAGACCTGAGTTCTGGACCCTGCACGCCTCCACTAAAATGTTAAAACTAGTAAGCACCTCTGATACAACATATCCAAAACCGAATTCATTAACTAAACCCCAACATTGATCTCCCTCTGATCTCCGGCTGAAAATCTGGTATCACCATGCATCTACTTGTTAAAGTCAGAAATCTGAGACTTACTTCAGATTTCTCCTTTATCTTTATTCTCCTCCAACCATTTTATCACAAAGTCCTGTTGATTCAAACTTTTAAATATGATTTTTTTTTCTAATAGTTTCCCTCCTCATTAGGTTCTGCAAAATGTTCCTGCACAATCCTTCACCACAATGCTCTTGTAATTATCATTCAAAAATTATGTTCTTCATTTCAATGGACTTTCTAGTGGCACATCCGAGCATTTAAAAATTTATTGTTGGAATCTACAGGGTTCAATTTGGAAGAGACCTAGGGAAAAGCAGAAGTCTTTAGGGAAGGGTCCATAAAAGTGGTTTAAGTGCATGAGAAGCAAAAGCAGAGTGGGTAAGAAAACAGCAAAGTGGGAACTCCTGAACACTTGAGAGGTTCACAGAAACAAACACTGCTGATCAATCTTATCTCCAGTTCCTAATGAGCAGCTGTATGTAAATGCATTTTTAGTAATTCTTCCTCTCTTATTTTGTGCAACTTGCTGTTGTTTTGAATTTCACAGTCAGACAACAGCACTAAGAAACTGACTGAAGAATGGGGTAAGGGCCAGAGATGTCTTTGTTAAGTTAAATTGGCAGCAAAAAAATTCCCTGTCTTTGAGGACAGGCTGAGGAATAGGGTTATTTCAATTCCTCCTCCCGGTGGAATGCCATTCCAATTATATCAGCTTGATTTTATTTTATTTTTTTTGTAATTTCAAGATGTAATTCCATCTTGAAATTACAAAAGATAATTTAAAAAGCAATGGAGGAAATCCCCAAGAGGAAACTCAAACAAGCTTTTCTTTATTTAGGAAATCTTCTGATATCCAGTACAAATGTTAATTTTCATAGATGTTTTTCCCATTAGTTACCCACTTTATTCGGTACATTGTATTCCTTGAGAACTTTCTCAAAGCTAATGGTAAAGAAGTTATTTTCAGGTTGTGCTGAAATCCAAGACACTTTAGAGAGACACAAAACATTGTCTAGAGGGCTGTAATGAAATACTCAGCAAAATATTTCCATACTGATGCTGGGAAGTTTTGTTGTATATAATTGGAAGTTTTGCTGTACGCTTTTGTACAAAAATGTTAGGAAAATAATATTTATAATTTTTAGAGCTATTAAAGACTTTCATAATAATTGTCATGGATTGACTTTTATCCCCCCAAAATATCTGTCAACTTGGTTGGGTCATGATTCCCAGTATTGTATGATTGTGTACCACTTTGTAATCTGATGTGATTTTCTTATGTGTTGTAAACTCTGTCACTATGATGAGGTTATACTGATTAGGTTTACAAGATTAGAGAGTGTCTTAATCCAATCTCTTTTGAGATATAAAAGAGAGAAGCGAACAGAGACACATAGGAACCTCACACCAACAAGAAAGCAGTGCCGGGAGCTGAGCGCGTCCTTTGGACCTGAGGTTCCTGTGCTGAGATGCTCCCAGACCAAAGGAAGACTGGTGCATCACAAGGACCTTCCTCCAGAGCTGACAGAGAGAGAAAGCCTTCTCCTGGAGCTGACGCCCTGAATTTGGACTTGTAGCCTACTGGACTGTGAGAGAATAAACTTCTCTTTGTTAAAGCCATCCACTTGTGGTGTTTCTGTTAGAGCAGCACCGGATGGCTAAGACAGTAATGATTTTACTTTTTTTCTTCTTTGTGTAATCCTCTCCCCTAATACCTGTGAGAGTGGGAAAAGAGAGGGAGAAAGAGGAGGTAGGGAAAGAAACAAATATTTATGGACCACCTATGTTATGTCATTTTACTAAGAACATGTTTATCAATCAGCCCAATACAGAATAAATATTTATATCTTGTTTCTACTATTGTGACGAATACCACCAGAATCCTTGTATAGGAGCAGGTCTGAAATATGCAGGCCACTTTTCAACCTCAGCAACCCACCTTGCCCCTCCTGTCAAGTACCACGTAAACTCATTTAATAAAATGAATCTTTGGACCATTCAGGAGATACCTGAGTCGTGTGTCCCTTCAATATTTTCTGATCATCAAGGGTCACAACATACCCATAGGGGTCATATGCTAACCACGTCTCAATTGTTTATGGAATAATCCTGGCTTTAAAGAATAAAACAACAGGCCAGGTGCATCATTCTTTTTTGTTTCCACTTACTATTAATTTTTGATCCATCAAATGCTAAGAGAATAAGAATCCTATGAATTGGAAGCAGAGTTACTATTTAAACCTGTGGGCATTTGTTCTGGTTACTTTCCAAATGACCCTCCCCAGCGTCTTCTGGTGCTAACCACCTAGATGAACAAAAGCTTAGAGCATGCATTAGTTTTCAGCAGGCCAAGTTCCCATTTTTCTCTCTGATTTAAGACATAGGAATGATTTAAATTTAATCTACATTATGTATTAACTGGCCACCTCAGTTCATCAAACCACTTAAATTGAACCTTCAGTTTACAACTGAACTTTCAGATTACAAAGTGTGCCTAAATTGTGAAAGTATCTGTTCATTTTTAGCATTCAGATTGGATTTAGTAAATCAACTAAGGTTACTTAAATTTGGAGTTAGCCTCAAAAAATCAATACTGTTAGTGAACATAACACGGTGATTTTAGTTACAAATAGCAGGACATGTGACTATCAACAACTAAGAAAATGGGGAGCTTATTACTGTACATAAGATGAAGTCTGGGGAATTCCAGGGTAAGCTCATTTCACGGCTCAAGGAAGCCAGGTTGGCTTCTCTTGGATTTTCTTGTTTCCCCCTCCTATTTGTAAAATGACTATATTCATCACAGCACATTGTTTAAAAGCTGGAAGACAAAAGAAAGTCCTGTCTAGTCTTCCCTTTTTAAGAATTGGAAACCTTCCCATGATGCTCCCACGAGAATTTACCTTCTGTTCTGTTGTCCATGGCTATATCACATGCCTAAAGTAGCCCTTTACAAGGGAAATAGAATCACCATGAAGGATTAACACTAGTAAAAATTAACATGGAAGCACTTTCTCTGCCTAAATTGTTTTAAAATTGAGGTTCTGTTAACAAGAAAGAACAGTGTCTTTTACAAAGGTAACTAATAGTGTCTGCCACAGTGAATAAAACTTTTTATAAGAAATACCAAGAATAGTGTACCTATCAGTATCATTTTTGTTACAAAAAACCTGAAAGACAAACTCAAACTGGCTTAAGTAATAGAGAATTTATTGGCTCCATAGATTGGGTTAGCTTCAGGCAAGACTTGAACTATTGTCCCCAATAACGTAACCAATGATTTGGCTTCTATGGGTCTCTCTGCTCTTTCTTTACAGTTAGCTTGATCATCAGCCTGATACCATTGTGGTAACCAGATAACTGCCATTATCTTCCAGAGATAATCCTTCTTCTTGATGTCTAGTGTCAAGAGGGTCTCTGCCTGAATCTACTACAGAAAAGTAAGGAGGCTTTTTTCCTCCATACGTTTCAACATACATCCCTCACATCCCAGAAACTCATCTTTAAACTCATCTTTATTCCAAGGATGGGTTATACAATTGGCTTAAGTTAATCAGGACCTTTCCTGGAGATAAGAGTGTGAAGTCGAATTTCTTGGTTGGGTAATTTAGGGTACTGTTAGAAAGAATGGATGTGGGTAAGAAAGCATGTGTTTTCTATTAATGTTTATATTTAAGCCTGATTGTTTAAGCTTACAACATTGTAATGCATTTAGAACAATGTAATTTATAACAGTAATTTTTTAACAAAAATGAAAGGAAGTCAGGAAGATGAATGAATGAATGGATAAATGAATGAATAATAAATAAGGACCCCTCCCAATTATCAACCATATTCTCATATTGTATCTGTTTTCCTGGTAAGAGTTTCCATAAGTTTAATAACTGTTTTCCGGAAGGTAGCTAAAAATGAAGCAAGTTATAAAAATCAAACATTTAGGAAATATTTGGTGAAAGCCACACCATTATCAAAATTCTAGCAGAATAAGCAAATGGTTGCTTTGGATGCAATTTATTGGTTTTGAAAAAGATTAAGAAATTATTGTGACATTTTGATATTGGGTAAATTAAATTAATGATTTTTTTTGGCTAAAGAACTAACACAGAATCCAAATAGTTTGGGTTTAAATTTGGCATTGATCTTCATCATTTGAAGAAACTTTTTTAAATATCAGAATAAATAAGAAGAAATATTTTTGTAGCATGTACCTTTTAGTGCACAATGATGTTTAATGCCAGGAATGTCAACATTTCTAGCATAGTTACTACATAACCAGAATGGAAAAAAAAAATTATTCATAGGTTCTAAAATACTCTTGGACAAGTTAATAGTGTCCAAGGAGCAGAGTGAGCTACATGAGTACAGTACAGGGAGGAAGGGGAAACTCCCAAAAGAAGCAAAGGAAGGGTGCAAGGTCGACAATCACAAGGATGACCACTACAATATTTTACAAAAGCCTTAGACAAATCTGCCTCTCTGTCTGTCAGTTTCCTCATTTATAAAAGAAAAATGTTAATTCATGTTATCAATGAAAATTTTCCCAACTCTAGACTTCTATCATTGTATTATTGACTTTGGACTTCTAGGCATGTATTTAAAACTATTTTGGCACTTAGCATAATGCATTTCATTGTTAATTTACATGTTTATTACATTCTCTACACCTGGTCTAGAGCCATGGTGGTGCAGTGGTTAAGAGCTCGGCTGCTAACTGAAAGGTCGGTGGTTTGAATCCACCAGCCTCTCTTTGGAAACCCTATGGGTCAGTTCTACTCTGTCCGACAGGGTCAATATGAGTCAGAATAGACTTGATGGCAATGGGTTTGGCTAGTGGGTTTACACCTGGCTTAAGAGCCCATGCTACATCTGTGTTGCCCAGCAGTGGGTGCACAATAAGTGCTAGATTCTTGTTGAGTTAAACTGGAGGTAATGATGGTAATTATGACTGACTTCTTCAATAGGTGGATGAGTAGGGGTGAATAGCTTATTTAGTATCCCTCTAATATCACTACAAGAGTCCCTGGGTGGTGGAAACAGTTAAGCACTAAATTACTAACTGAAATGTTTTTCTGTTTGCACTCACCCAGGAGCTCCTTGGAATAAAACCCTGGTGATCTGCTTCTGAAAGGTCAGAGACTTGAAAATCTCCATGGCGTGCAGTTCTACTCTGTACACATGAGGTCATCATGAGTCAGAATTGACTTGATGGCAATGGATTTTGTTTTTTGGAATGTCACTACCAGTCCAAAACTACTTGTCAGTCCTTTCTTTCAGAAAAAACAAAACAAAACAACCGGAAGGACCAATGATTGGTGGAAATGACTTGGGCAATACCTCTTCAGCTTTTTTTAACTTCTGGAAATTATGAATCCTTTTGATGATATGGAAGCCCTGGTAGTGCAGTGGTTAAGTGCTGTCTGCTAACCGAAAGGTCAGCAGTTCAAATCCACCAGGCACTCCTTGGAAACTCTATGGGGCAGTTCTACTCTGTCCAATAGGGTCGCTATGAGTCGGAATCGACTAGACAGCAACAGGTTTGGTTTTGTTTATTGATAATATGGAGCTGTGGTGGCACAGTGGTTAAGAGCTTGGCTGCTAACCAATAGGTCAGCAGTTCGAATCCAGCAGCTGCTCCTTGGAAACCCTCTGGAGTAGTTATACTCTGTCCTATAGGTGCTATGAGTCAGAATTGACTCAATGGCGATGGGTTTGGTTTTTTTTTTTTTTTTTTGGTTTATTGATGATATACTACCACAAAATTACATATTTTCATATGAGCATAAATCTCCAAAAAAGGGGGCCAAAGGAAAATAAGAATGTGGGCAAGTAAAAATTTTAACTAAGTTGGAAAAGAACTGACTCCCAAAATTGGTTCTACATTAACAACTGATTATGAGAAAGGTTTGAAAAGCCAAAGGGGCAAATTAAATCCTTAAATTCTCAACTTTTTGCAAGATGGTATAGGAGTGTAGGTGTCTGTGTGGTCCAAGAATATCCAGAGAGAAACTATGATCATGTGACATAGGAAGTAAGAGAGTAAGTGGCTGCTATCTAACAAGGAATCCTATATCTTGTCTTACCCCACCTGAAAATTGTTCTCTTCCTGTCAAAATAGCCCATCCTGCCACTGTACTACAGAATCCAGGGAGGTAGAGAGGAATAAAGAGAGAGGGAAAGAAAGAGAAAGAGAGAGAGAGAAGAATGAAGAGAAGAACAAGATCTAGCAAGGCAGTAGAATAAAGAAAACAGCTACAGGAATGAGTAGTCATTGGGCAATTTTGCAGAGTATGCTTTAGAAAAGAGTGACTCTGTGAAGTCTCAGCATTGTCCTGTGCAGCAGCAAAGGAGAAACTACTACAGAACTTCAGTAAGGAAGATTTGGTGGTTAGACTTTGTGTGAGAACTTTGAACAATCGCATATGGAGAGAAAAAATTCACTGCTTTTAGTATAGAAGCCCTCATACAAGAAGGTGACTCCACCATATACAGTCAGAAACTTAGACAATGAGAGACACAGGAGAGGACAGTTGAGTCCTACAGAATCTTGGTGATGATACAAAATATGGATCGGGCCAGGGAGGTGTTATTTTTCTTGAACAAGAATTGAAAATTAACACTAGAACTACATTGTTTGTTCAAGGTATCTTTACAAAACCGTATATAGGATGGTCTCGGGCTTTCCTAATCCTTTTATCTTTACAAAGTTCTAAGTCAAACAACCCTTCAGATATTGTTAGAGATAGACATGGGAAGTAGATGGAAGTGCCTGACTCTAGCAGTCAAGTATCTGGAGTAGTAAAACTGGATAAGCAGCATCATTTCCCAAGTGCTACTTGTATAAGACCTGATCCTATGTGGATGTGCTCCATATTACATGTGCATATACACATTATATGTACGTATACATGTCAGTATGAGCAGGAGTCAACAGAGACTAGTTAAACAATATATTCTGCCAAATCTATAGTTGTTAACTGTCCCTCCCCCCAAATCAATGCTACTCTTTTTCTATAAAAACAAATCAAACTAAAAGTTTGATCTCATAAAAAATTCAAATGAATTAACATCAATTAAATGAAAAGTGTAAATAAATGGAATAGTACAAATTAGCATTTTTAAATGGAACTCATTTATTTTTGGAGGCTTTTGGGATTTGGGCTCATTCATTCATCCAACAAAGTGCTTATTGCATGCTAATCTCTAAATTAGGCCTTGGGAATAAGACAGTGACTAAGAACCAGGCCCTGCCCTTCAGGAAAAATGCAAATGCTCAATTCTTATTTTATTCAGAATAAGCTTGTTTATATCAATAATCCATTACTTGGCTCAGTTTCAAGATTAAGGATTGCAGATGTTCTCAGATAAAAAAGGCTATTCCATGATGAAAGTAAGCATCTTGAGAAATATTACAGTAATTTTAAAATGTAAAATATATCCATCAGTTTCCTATAATCAAGAGGAATGTGACTAGAATCATATATAAGAAATGTTTTCCTTGTGTAGAACATAAATTATAGCATTAATACTCAGGGAAAGGGTCACTCTGCCTTCAAACTAGGGCCCCTCTACTCACTGGCTGGGAAAGTTCGGCAGAGATTTAAACTTTCCTTTTCTCCAGCTGTTAATAGGCCTATTAATACATCAATACAGTGCCTCATAGGGTTGTAAGAGGCTTAAGTGAGTTAGTTCATGTTGAGCTCTCAGAATTGTGCCTGACATAGTAATCGCTCAAGAAATGTTAGTTATTATTATTATTGTCTACTTAACGGTTTCCAAGCACATTCCCCAAATTAAATTTCCCCATCTTCCTGTAAATCAACTGATGTTGCTGTTTAGCAGAATGTTCAAATGGAAGTTTCCATTTGCACAGGTTCACAATCCCATAGTTCTATTTCCAAAACCCTAAAAGCTCTGAAAAATGAATTTTTCATAGCTCATCTAGTGGCAAAATCTGACCTGACCTGATCTAAATTCATTTGGCAGCAAAACTTGGTCTTTACTAATGAGAAGCTATTTAGAGCATTTATACACCCCACTCAGTGTAAATGTTAACGTATTTGAGTATGGGGTGCTGCCCCGGACCCTACTAGGGTTACTTTTCAAATCTGAAAAATTCTTCTTTCTCAAACATATGTGTCCTCCAAGTTTTAGAAAAGAGATTGTAAGCCTATATTGGCTAGGGAAGACAGTATAAAAGAAACTTCCATTTGTGGCTCCGTGAGACAAGATTAATTAAACCAGAATGTGAACTTCAATCAATTTTCTAGATTAGAAAAAATGTGAAACTTGTTTCCTCTATGACATTTGTTATCACTCAATCAACCCTGTCTCCTACTTTTTGTTCCGTCCACTATAACTTCCAAGAATCAAGTTATTTTAGTTTTGGAACATTTATCAAGTTAGAGTAATTCTACCCCTCCCCCAAATTATTTTACTTTTTACCACCTCCTCCATCGCTATTCACCTTCATATAAACACACCATAAAGCATAAGTCAAAACAGACTCAAATTGTTGGGGGTAGGTATGCATCTCCTCACGTTTGTTTTTGATTGTTTTTCCATCTACCTCCACCTGTGAGGAGTTAAGGAGTCAAGAAGGATGGCTCCTGCCAAATGTATTAATCCACTCTGCCCTCCAGCACATGTCGTGTTACGAGTAAACCACTGGTTGGAAGAACTGTCTAGTCTTCAGGCAGTTCATCTGGTTTTATCTCAGGAAGTGGACAGTAGATCCCAATCTAAAAGGCCCATTCTTGTTAACTACCCCTGGGATCTCTAGGAATGCCTAGGAGAAAAGTCTTCCAAGGTTCCTTTCTTTTTATCGTCAGGCAATCTAAAGTCTTTTCATGTGTTTTTAAATTCTCCACATGGACTTAATCTCCCTATCAGATTTAACCACAAAAACTGCAGCTGGGTTTAAAAATCTGATCTCATTCACATTTCTAATATAAAGCAGCAGTCTAGGTAGAGCTGAACCTGAAAATCTGTTTCCAGGGTACTCAGGATGTTTTCTGTCCCCTTTGTGGTCATAGAGGCCCCAAGATGTAGAACTATTTTTGGCCAAAAATAAAGTAAAAGAACAACGTGGCCAAAAGCAAAGAGGCAAATGTAGGCTTAGATTTTAATCCAAACAAGTGGAACCTTTAAGCCCCAGTGAGGTAAAGATCCAATTTTGAAGGAAAGATGGTAAAGTGGTGCCTAACATTTGAAGTATCCCTGTGCCACTTACTCCTCATGTGACCTAGGACAAATTACATCACTTCTCTGGGCTTTAGTGTTCTGGTCTGTAATGTGCTTTTGCAGAATTGCCCCAGGTCACAGCTAGAAAATTACTGAGCTGGGATTCAAATTCATATCTGTTTGTCTCCAAAACCACTGGTCTTGTCCTTGCATCATGCCGTTTCTAGAAAGTTCATAAGTAAAACAGAACATCCTTCTGCTGTTAAGCAACCATGGCTAGCTATTAAGATAAAAATCCAAACTTGCTGCCGCTAAGTCCATTCTGACTCATAGCGACCACATAGGACAGAGAAGAACTGCTCTATAGGATTTCCAAGGCTGCAATCTTTACAGAATTAGACTGCCACATCTTTCTCCCATGGATTGGGTTGGATTCCAACCGCCTACTTTTCGATAGGGTTCCTATGAGTCAGAATCAACTTCAAGGCAACGGGTTTTTTTTTTTTTTTTTTTATGGGAGCTTTCGATTAGCAGCCGAGTGCTTAACCACTGCACTACCAGGATTCCTTAGCTATTATGATAGTGTATTACAAACAGCATTTGGACAATTTAACTTTTGATGATGTGGCTAGGATTTGGATTTGTTGATGAGGGCTACATGGAGAAGATGGCTGAAATGTTAGATTTAACAGACTACCTCATCCTAATAACGCGGTGGTGGGTGGGGCAATCTGAAGATGACTGTGGTTCTTCTATGGTTAGATGTAAAACTGGGTATGCAGTACACAGCAAACTTTAGGAAGTCCCATTGAAACATGTGGAGGACATTGAGAGCTGGGAAGAAGAGTAGAAACTGTAGCAGAAATTTCCAGGTGCTTAAAAAATCTAAATAGCAAGTGAAAAGTCTCCTCTTGAGCAATTCTGAGTGTCTTGGTTATGATAGCTTCAATGAATCACCATACGGAATTGACTCAAGATAAAGGCCTGAAGCCAACTTGTCATCAAAGAAGCCGCTTTTCTCCTGTGATGTCTGCAAATGCAGAAGCCCTTGGCTTTCTGGAATTCTTAAAGTTCCAAATTTCTTTGATATACCTCTAAACACCACATTAAAAAAATAACAGTAAATTATAAAGTACAATTTCCTCTTTTTTCCTAAATCCAGGAACTTGTTCTCAGACAAGACAACAGGAAAACAGCTCTATAGACCATTGTTATATAGTGTTCAGGAGGACACACAATTTCTCTTTTAAAGGAAGGCTACTGGTGTCCTGGTAGCGCAGTGGTTAAGCATTTGGCTGCTAACCAAAAGGTCGGCAGTTCAAATCCACCAGCCACTCCTTGGAAACTCTGTGGGGCAGTTCTACTCTGTCCTTCAGGGTCGCTGTGAGTTGGAATCAACCTGAGTTTGGTTTGGTTTTGGTTTACTGGAAGAATAGTGTGAAGACACTGTCTCAGGTCAGTGGCATTTCCTTGCTTGCTGTTGTTTCCTTGTTTCCTGACAGAAGTTTTGTTTGATAGTGGTGATAGGGGATAAGTGGGTATAGGGCTTTTAAAAAAGTGGGTAAAGAGCTTAAAAGAAGACAAAAGATAGGGAATTAGAGCATTAACTCTCCATTTTCAATCTATCGATCTAACTATCACCTATCTCTGTATCTATCAATAAATATATATAAATTATTATTATATTATTAGGTGCCATCCACTTGGTTCTGACTCATAGTGACCCTATGTACAACAGAATGAAACATTGCCCAGTTCTGTGCCATCCTCACAATCATCGCTATGCCCATCGTTGCAGCCACTGTGTCAATCCATCTAGTTAAGGGTCTTCCTCTTTTTCACTGACCCTCTGCTTTACCAAGCATGATGTCCTTCTCCACAGACTGGTCCCTCCCAACAACATGTCCAAAGTATGTGAGACAAAGTCTTGCCATCCTTGCTTCTAAGGAGCATTCTGGCTGTAATTCTTCCAAGACAAATTTGCTCGTTCTTCTGGCAGTCCATGATGTAGTCAATATTCTTCACCAACACCCTAATTCAAAGGCATCAATTCTTATTTGGTCTTTTTTGTTCATTGTCCAGCTTTTGCATGCATATAAGGTGACTGAAAACACCATGGCTTAGGTCAGGCCCACGTTAGTCTTCAAGGTGACATTTTTGCTATTCAACACTTTAAAGAGGTCTTTTGCAGCAGATTTGCCCAATGCAATGCATCTTTTGATTTATTGACTGCTGCTTCCATGGGTGTTGTTTGTGGCTCCAAGAAAAATGAAATTGTTGACAACTTTGATCTTTTCTCTATTTACCATGATGTTGCTTATTGTCCAGTTGTGAGGATTTTTGTTTTCTATGTTGAGGTGTAATCCATATTGAAAGCTATAGTCTTTAATTTTCATCAATAAGTGCTTCAAGTCCTTTTTACTTTCAGCAAGCAAGGTTATAGAGCACATCGACTTGTGGTGTAGAGGAGAGTATAATATGTGATTTTTAGCTTTTCTATGATCAGTGTAGTGTGGGTCCAGTTAAATTATAAGTAAGTATTAATATCTCCAAAATCATGAGGATTTCACAGAGTAATCTAGCAGCAGTAGATGTACCTCCAGGCTTCTCTTCAGTCATCAGAACACCCTGGAATATTATTAGTATTTTCCTGTCTGCATCTCTGTCCCCTCCCCTGCATGTAAACACTTTGGGGAACATAGACAGTATGTTATCTGTCTTTATATTTTCAGTGCTTCACAGTTCTATGGCCCACAATGGATGTGCCACAAATGTTTGTTGACATCTTAGCAATATTGTGGAACCCAATGTATACCTTCTAAAGCTAAAGAAATCAATTCCCTTTCTAGGGTCCAGTGATTGGACTGATTGTGATGAGGCATCTTTGGGAGCTATTTTGTTTTCTTATTGGATGGTGTGCTATATATAGCTTGAAGATCACATTTTACATGAAAGTAAATATCTCAGTTGGCTAACTCAAGTCATTCAGAGCAAGTTTGTTTATGTCTAAGAAAGTTACACAACGCACTAAGCTACCGGAAACTCACATTCTGCCTATCTTCATTTTCTAGCTAAATTGGGCTCCAGGAAAGGAAATATGCTTCTCTCTCACAGCCTGCCACTTTTAAACAACCTCTAAGTCCTATTCCCCATGGGTTATACTTTGGCTGAACACTGCTATTAGCCTGTGTGTGGGGTCATGTGAAATACTGTGATCTGGACAGTCAGTGTTCCTCCATTCTCTACTGGATACCACCTTTCTTATGGCTCACTCATGGGAAAAGAAATCCCCATGTTTACTGCAGCAGGAAAACAACGGGAATGGATGGGGGTTGTGCTACATACAACTATTAAAACTCCTGTATTTTATTCTGTTCTGGACAATTACTTCACTATTCCATCCCCAATCATCTAGAAGCACAGTTGGAATTTTCCTTTTATATTGCATTATTCTATACCAATCAGTTGCTAATAAAGATGGACACAGTAGCCAACAAATCTGAGAAAGGTAGAGCATGGTTTCATCTGGGCATGAATTCTTTGTAATTTACTTAGGAAGTCAAATATAAAAACCTGCCACTCATTCTTGTATGTTGAGCTTTTGTATTGCCTATTTAGTGAGGATGCCAAAGGTTTCTAGGTATCCACTAAATAGTGATCCAGCTTAAAGGTACATAAATAGAGGATCGTACAATGTTCCACCTTGAAAATCATGATGGCATCTATCATCCTGCAGATGCATAAACAAGATAGGAAGGGTCTAAGCTCTAGCTTTAAGCAGAAGATGCCAATCCGAGTTCCCCTGGAAGCTTTGGAGAATCAGGAATGTCAATCTTTCTTTGCAATGTATTCTGAGTCTTTCCATCTTGTTATGTTATAGGCACTCTCACTATTTTGTCTAAGTTTAACGTAAGTCTTTTCACACAGGTGCTTGTCTTGACAAACGCAGGGGAAGTGAGGAAACTGCCAAATTAAAATGAACACATTTCAAAAATACTGAAATTTGATCCATGTATTGATTCTTTTTCATAGGAGAGGCAATAAAAACGATCTTAGAATTGAACTGACATTCTGGTCTTTCCTAAGAAGTACAAATATATACAAGCCATTCTATCCAGTCTTCTATTTCTCTATCTTGACTGGAAAAATTAAAAAAAAGAAGAAGTCCTTCCCATTAAACCAGTAAACATCAGTGTATTGTTGTCTTAGCGCTTTATAACTAACACTTAAAAACAAAGCAGGAGGCAGGGCCAAAATGGCAGAGTAGTCAGACACTTCCAGTGATCCCTCTTTCAACAAAGACCCCAAAAAACAAGTGAATCAATTATATATGACAACGTAGGAGACCTGAACATCAAAGGCAAGTTGAGGAATTGGACTGAGTGGCAGGGGGAGGGAGAGACAGTTTGGAAGCAGTGAGGAGTTGCCAGACCTGACCTGGTGGGAGGTGAAGCCTTTCAGCTGGGATCAACTCAGGGGTAAGCAGTGAGGCAGGCAAGCAGTGGTGATCTGGAGGCATTTTCCACATCGGGAGAGACCCAGCAGCAGAGTCTGCTCAGCCATCCAGAACCAGTGAGAAGCAGCCCTAAATCGGCAAAAGATAAGTACTTGCGTCTGGCCTACTCTGTGGCTCAAAAACACCCCCTTTAGGGAAAAACCTCTCTTCCATTTACCTCCCTGCTCCTTGCTTTGCACCGGGTCTGGGATGGCGTCAGCAACTGCCAAGTCTCCTGGGCCAGACGTAGGACTTATCATGTGCCTTAAGCCATTCTCCTGGCCTTGGAGAGGGAACAAATTAAAAAATGGGGAAAAAATAATCTGCTGGCTTCCCTAAGCCAGGAACTCAGGGTAGGTACAGCTCCTTTGCCTAGGCACAGGCATAAGGGATCCATGGACTTTGAGTGCCTTTCCTGCTGCATAGCTGGTGTGCACACATTTCAACAGCATAAGCCCTCATTACCACAGTACTACAGGGTATATACCTGAAGTGTAACTTCAACTGTTCAGCTGTGAAGTGGCAGGTTCATGACATCTGATACTGCTGTGCCCATTAAGCAGGGTCTTCACCTATCCACATGAGGGGCCTGAGGACTGGTGGCTTCACCCATTCCACGTAGCTGCCTGTGACAGGGGCCCAAGAACAAGAGGTGCCCCTATCCTTACAGACAACAGCACCGGGTACTCATAATCAGGATGCAAAATGCACCCACCTATGTGCTCTAGAGAATAAGGGCACACTTTCCTCTTGGACACTCGGGGGCAGCCATTGGCCCTCTGCCTTTCTCAGTGTGTGTCCCCCCTATTGCAGCCAGATGCCTGTGCCTACACCAATCACCCATGCCTGTCTAGGACTGTAGGTGACAGCCTACACCACACACTTGGTGGCTGACTACCTGGATACCTGAGCCAAATCCATATAGGAGGAGTGGGCGGACTCCTGGGCTCATATGCTTAGTGGCAGCTCTGGCCACCTAGTGGCAGAACATTGGAGCTTCAGGGGTGTCGGTTACCAGAATAGCTAACAAGAGCAGCCTATTTGGGCATATCAAAACAAAACACAACAAGAAGCTAGGATACAGTAAGCAATCATAAAATAAATAAATATAATAACTTACTGATGGCTTGGAGACAACAGTCAATATCAAATCACATAAAGAGGCAGACCATGATGGCTTCAGGAGGCTCCCAAAATAAAGAACCTAGAAATTTTCCAGAGGCAGAAAATTTCTTGGAATACCAGAGACAGAATACAAAAGATTAATATACAAAACTCTTCAAGACATCAGGAAGGAAATTGGGTAAAATGCAGACCTGGCAATAGAGGAACTTAAAAAGATTAGAGAAGAGCATAATGACAAATTTAAAAGGTTGCAAGAATCCATACACAGACAGCAAACAGAAATCCAAAAGATTAACAATAAAATTTCAGAATTAGACAACTCATGAGAAAGTTCTAAGAGCAGAATTGAGGTAAAGGAAGTCAGAATTAGTGAGATTGAAGATAAAGCACTTGACACCAACTTATTTGAGAAAAAATCAGATAAAAGGATTTAAAAAAATGAAGAAACCCTAAGGATTATGTGGGACTCTATCAAGAGGCATGACCTATGAGTGACTGGAGTACCAGAACGAGGTGCTTGGGTGGGGATAACAGAAAATACAGAGAAAATTGTTGGAGACTTGTTGGCAGAAGACTTCCCTCATATCGTGAAAGATGAGAAGATATCTATCCAAGATAATCATTGAACCCCACATAAAGTAGATCCCAAAAGAAAGTCACCAAGACATATTGTAATCAAACTTGCCAAAACCAAAGATAAAGAGAGAATTTTAAGATTGACTAGGGATAAAGGAAAAGTCATCTACAAAGGAGAGTCAATAAGTTTGGCCTACTCAGCAGAAACCATGTAGGCAAGAAGGCAATGGGATGACATATATAAAGCCTTGAAGGAAAAAAAATTGCCAGCCAAGAATTGTATATCCAGCAAAATTGTCTCTCAGATATGATGATGAAATTAGGGCATTTCTAGACAAACGGAAGTTTAGGGGATTTGCAAAAACCAAACCAAAATTACAAGAAATACTAAAGGGAGTCCTCCGGTTAGAAAATCAATAACATCATATAAAAACCCAAGATTAGAACACAGGACAGAGCAACCAGATATCAACCCAGACAGGGAAATCACAAAAATAAATCAAAGCTAAAACACTGAAAATAACGAAACAGAGATATCAATATGCAAAGATGACAACATTAAAACAAAAAGAGGGACTAAAAAATGTAGACGTAGATTTTTCATATGGAGAGGAAGTCAAAGCAATATAAAGAAATAAAAGACCAGTTTAAAATTAGAAAAATAGGGGTAAATATTAAGGTAACCACAAAGGAAACTAACAATCCTACACGTCAAAATAAAAAACAAGAAAAATATAAAGACTCAGCAAGTACAAAATCAATGACAATGAAAGAGATGAAAAGAAAATACATAAAGAAAAATGACTCAGCACAGAAAATTAAGTGGAACAATGAAACTTTCAACAACACACAAAAAGGATATCAAAATGACAGCACTAAACTCATACCTATCAATAATCACACTGAATGTAAATGGACTAAATGCACCAATAAAGAGACAGAGACTGGCAGAATGGACAAAAAAACATGATCTGTCTATATGCTGCCTATAAGAGACACACCTTAGACTTAAAGACACAAACAAACTAAAACTCAAAGGATGGAAAAAAAAATATTTATCAAGCAAACAACACTCAAAAAAGAGCAGAAGTGGCAATATTAATCTCTGACAAAATAGACTTTAAAGTAAAATCCACCACAAAGGATAAGGAAGGATACTATAAAATGATTAAAGGGTCAATACACAAGGAGGACATAACTATAATAAATATTTCTGCACTCAACGACAGGGCTCCAAAATACATAAAACAAACTCTAACAGCATTGAAAACAGAGACAGACAGCTCCACAATAATAGTAGGAGACTTCAACACACCACTTTTGGTGAAGGACAGAATATCCAGAAAGAAGCTCAACAAAGACATGGAAGATCTAAATGCTACCATCAACCAACTTGATTTCATAGACATATATCAAACACTCCACCCAACAGCAGCCAAATATACGTTCTTTTCCAATGCACATGGAACATTCTCCTGAACAGACTGCATATTAGGCCATAAAACAAACCTTAACAAAATCCAAAGCATTGAAATATTGCAAAGCATCTTTTCTGACCATAAAGCCATAGAAGTAGAAATCTAGAACAGAAAAAGTGGAATTCTGGGCAACATGCACTGCAGGCAGAAGCACCATACTGTCCCTCCACAGCAAAGATCTGAAAAACTAAGCCAAACAGAGAAAACAGCAATCTTGAAACCCTAAGCATCAAATGAAGAAATAAAGAACTCAGCCAAGCACCGAATGGAATAAGAAACTGACAGAACAGAGAGTGAGGAGAGATACATGCACAGGTCCCCTATCAGCTAATGCAGCATGGATCCGCTGTCCTGGACTCCTATTAGAGATCAGCGAACAGGGGATAAGAGAAAGCAGCTTCATGCAGCTTCCAGCAGGAGACAGATAGAACAACCGGTAACCAGTGATATATGCTTTCCCACCCCCTACCCTTCTTCACTCCCACTCGGCCTGCTCTGCTTCCTGCATCCAGTCTCTTGGCCAGGAAGCACCACCTTCACCCTGGTGTCACTTGGATTCCACCCACTGCACTGGCCAGTTCGCTAAGTGCCATTTGTTGGCTGCTGGTGTTGCTTTTTTCTGCTTCTTTAGATTTCTTCCTTACCTCCCACCATCTCTGCCTCTTTTCTCTCAAATACCTGGCTCCACGCGCCATCTTTGCTTCTTTCTGAAAGGCTTTGAAATGCCACTCGAATGTGAAACTGCTTCCCGGCCCGTGCTGCCACACTGGTGAGATTACGGGGCCTTTTTGTTTGTTTTAAATTGTTTGTTTTCTTTTTCGGTTCTCAAATTGGGAGCCTGTTCTAGCTGGGCAGTACTGTGAGGCTTGGGACCCACGCCCTCAGTTTGCACAAATGCACAGAGGGAACACTGAAAGCATTTCTTTTTTTTTTTTTGGACTTTTTTTTTCTGTTTTTCTGTGGGGGGTTTTCTTGTTCTTTTTTTTATATGTTTGTTTTGTTTTCCTTTTCCTCTTTTTCTCTTTTTGTTTTCTTCATTACTCAGTTTCTCATCTCTCTGTATTTTCCTTCTCTTCCTGTCCCCTGAATACCTGGCACTGAGTGACACCTCTACCCCTTCTAGACAGGCTGTACTTCATGGGTTGGAAGCAACTTCCCGAGACATTGCAGCACCAGAGGGATCCCTGGGAGCTTTGCTTTTTTTTCTTTCTTTCTAATTTTTATTTATTCATTTTTTTCTTCTCCTCTGTTTGTTTTTCTCCATTACATAGTCTCTCATCTCTCCACTCCAACGGCAAGCTCCCCTAGCACTATTTTTTGTATGTTGTTGGCTCCCATTGCTCTCTCCTCTCTCCCATACCCATCTTAGTTCCACACATCACAATCTCACCCCTCCATCCTGCCTACCTGCATCGTGTGCTGAACATCTCACCACCAAGCAGCCCAGGCGTGGCCTACCAGAACCTCCCCTAAACTGATTAATGGCCTGCTGTGATGGCTGTAGTAAGTGCCACAAACAACCCATCCCAGCAACTCCGCTTGAGCTAGACCTGCCCTGCTGTACCATATCTGAGAGACTGCCCCTGCCAATTGGAGAAGGAGGCAAAAAGTATCGTGCCCAAAGATGAGCAAACAACAAAGAACACAAAGACCTCCTGCTCAGACATAACCAAATAAAACAAAAAAGCGGGACAAAACAAACAAATCTACAACTAATAAATGAGGAAAATAACTACTAAATTCCCCAAAGACAGCAAACAATATGAAAACATTTACAAAAACAGGACAGGGTGGTTCCAGTAGGTGTCCAAAATAAAACACCAGATGATTTTCTGGGAGAAGAAAAGGCACTAGGACTACTTGATAGGGAATTCAAATCTCTAATATTCAGAGCTATCCAAGAGTTGAAGCAAAAAGCAGACAAAAATTAGGAAAAAATAGACAAATTCATGGAAAAGGCAGACAAATTCATGGAAAATACAGACAAAAAA
>NW_004444057.1:6969751-6971073 GCF_000243295.1 Trichechus manatus latirostris | reverse complement strand
GCACATGGAACATTCTCCAGAATAGACCACATCTTAGGCCACAGAGCAATCCTCAACAAGATTCAAAACATTAAGATAATACGAAGTGTCTTCTCTGACCACAACACCATCAAGGTAGAAATTAACAACAGAAAGAGCAAGGAAAAAAAATCAATTACATGGAAACCTAATGACACCCTACTTAGAACCACTGGGTAATAGAAGAAATCAGAGATGGAATCAAAAAATTCCTAGAATCAAATGAGAATGAAAACACATCATACCAAAATCTATGGGACACAGCAAAGGCAGTCCTAAGAGGACAATTTATAGCAATATATGTACACATCAAAAAAGAAGAAAGGAACAAAATCAAAACATTAACTAGGCAACTCAAACAAATAGAAAGAGAATAGAAAAAAAACCCACAGCCACCAGAAGAAAGGAAATAATAAAGATCAGAGGAGAAATAAATATAACAGAGAATAGAAAAACAATAGAAAGAATCAACAAAACCAAAAGCTGGTTCTTTGAAAGAATCAACAAAATTGACAAACCACTGGCCAGACTGACAAAAGAAAAACAGGAGAGGATGCAGATAATCCAAAGAAGAAATGAAAGGGGGGACATTACAACATATCCAACTGAAATAAAAAGGATCATAACAGAGTATTATGAAAAACTATACTCCAATAAACTTGAAAACCTAGAGGAAATGAATAAATTTCTAGAAACACACTACCTACTCAAACTATCACAAAATGATGTTGAAAATCTGAAGAGACCCATAACAAGAGAAGAGATTGAAAAGGTAATAAAAAAAACTCCCCCCCGCAAAAACAGCTCCGGCCCAGATGGCTTCACTGGAGAATTCTACCAAACATTCAGAGAAGAGCTTGTACCAGTACTACTCATAGAAAAGGAACACTTCCGAATTCATTCTATGAAGTCAGCATAACCCTGAAACCAAAACCAGGCAAAGATGCTCCAAAAAAAGAAAATTATAGACCAATATCTCTCATGAATATAGATGCAAAAATTCTCAACAAAATTCTAGTGAATAGAATTCAGCAACATAAAAAAAAAAAAAAAAACACCATGACCAAGTAGGATTCATATGAAGTATGCAAGGATGGTTCAACATTAGAAAATCAATCAATGTAATCCACCACATAAATAAAAGGAAAGAGAAGAATCATATGACCATCTCAATTGACGTAGAAAAGGCATTCAAAAAAGTCCAACACCCATTCCTAATAAAAACTCTCAATCAAATAGGTATAGAAGGGAAATTTCTCAACATAATAAAGGGCATCTATGCAAAACCAATGGCCAACATCATT
>NW_004444057.1:6967444-6968966 GCF_000243295.1 Trichechus manatus latirostris | reverse complement strand
GTGGTACTGGTACAACGACAGATACTTTGACCAATGGAACAGAGTTGAGAACTCAGATGTAAATCCATCCAGCTACTGTCACCTGATCTTCGACAAGGGCCCAAAGTCCATCAAATGGGGAAAAGATAGTCTTTTTAACAAATGGTGCTGGCAAAACTGGATGTCCATCTGCAAAAAAAATGAAACAGGACCCATAGATCACACCATAGACAAAAACCAACTTAAAATGGATCAAAGACCTAAATATAAAGCCAAAAACTATAAAGTTCATAGAAGAAAAAATACAATCAACACTAGAGGCCCTAATACACAGCCTTAACAGGATACAAACCATAGCCAACAACACACAAACTCCAGAAGATAAGCTAGGTAACTGGGATCTTCTAAAAATCAAACACCTATGCTCTTCAAAAGACTTCACCAAAGGAGTAAAAAGAGAATCTACAGATTGGGAAAAAATTTTTGGACATTACAAGTCAGACAAAGGTCTAATCTGTATAGTCTACAAGAAAATTCAACATCTCTACAACAAAAAGACAAATAATCCAATTAAAAAATGGGCAAAGGAAATGAACAGACACTTCACCAAAGAAGACATTCAAGTGGCCGACAGACACATGAGGAAGTGTTCGATCACTAGCCATTAGAGAAATGCAAATTAAAACCACAATGAGATACCATCTCACCCCAGCATTACTGGCACAAATCAAAAACACTGGAAATAACAAATGTTGGAGAGACTGCAGGGAGATCAGAACTCTTATGCACTGCTGGTGGGAATGCATGATACAACCATTTTGGAAAATGATATGGCTCTTCCTTTGAAAGCTACAAACAGAAATACCATAGGATCCAGCAATCCCACTCCTAGGACTATATCCTAGAGAAATAAGAGCCACCACACCAACAGACATATGCACACCCATGTTCATGGCAACGTTGTTCACAACAGCAAAAACATGGAAAGCTAGATGCCCATCAACAGATGAATGAATAAACAAACTATGGTACATACACACACAATGGAGTATTATGCAGTGATAAAGAACAATGATGAAACTGTGAATCATCTCATAACATGGATGAAACTGGAGGACATTATGCTGAGTGAAACAAGTCAATCACAAAAGGACAAATATTGTATGAGGCCTCTACTGTAAAAACTCATGAAAAAGTTTACACAGAAAAAGTAACAATCTTTGTTGGTTACAAGGGATAGGAGGGGTGGGGGGAAATACTAAATAGACAATAGATAGGTGGTAACTTTTGTGAAGGGTAAAACAGTACACAGTACTGGGGAAGCCAGCCAACTTGTTCAGGGAAAGGTCATGGAAGCTCCATAGACACTTCCAAACTCCCTGAGGGACTGTATTGCTGGGTGGAGGGCTGTGGGGACCATGGTCTTGGGGAACATCTAGCTCAATTAGCATGACACAGCTTATAAAGACAATGCTCTACATTCTACCTTGGTGAGTAGTGTCTGGGGTCTTAAAAGCCTGTGAGCGGCCATCTAAGATACTCC
>NW_004444057.1:6962860-6966989 GCF_000243295.1 Trichechus manatus latirostris | reverse complement strand
AGGTTGAGAAGGGACAGTGTTGACATGTCATGGGGTTGTTAACCATTGTCATAGGGCAATATGTGTACTAACTGTTTAATGAGAAACTATTCTGTTCTGCACACCTTCATCTAAAGCACACACACACACACACAAAAGAATTATCTATGTGAGATAAAATTGACAACAGCAACTCAAAAGTTTTGATGGGAAGCCTAGGGAGCAGTGATTTGAAGATAATGTTGATGGAATAATTTGGAAAAGGATAGTGAGAATAGCAGCACAACTGGAAGAATGTAATCAGCGTCACTGAATTGTACATGTAGAAACTTTTGAAATGGTGTAACTTTGGTTATGTACATTTTCACCAAAAAAAAGATCCTCCAAGGTCAAGAAGGGAAAGTATTGACATGTCGTGGGGTTGTTAACCAATGTCATAAAGCAATATGTATACCAACTATTTAATGAGAAACTGTTTGTTCTGTAAACCTTCATCTAAAGTACAATAAAAAAAATTAAAAAAAAAAAGAAGCAGCTCAAAAATCACTCATTAAAGCATTTAGTAAGGTCCCTAGGTGGCCCAAATGGTTTGCACTCGACTGCTAACCTAAAGGTTGGTGGTTTGAACCCACCCAGCAGTAACTCAGAAGAAAAGCCGTGGCAATTTGTTTCCATCAAGATTATAGCCAAGAAAACCCTATGGAGCAGTTTTACTCTGTAACACACGGGCTCACCATGAGTCAAAATCAACTTAAGTTGACAGCAACAACAAAGCATTTGGTTTTTCAAATTGTCACCCCATCCTTTGTGTTTCCCTAAGACTTCACTTACAGTCAACAGTAGGGACAAAGATTTGTTCACCTTTTATTATCCAACACTGTAGTGAGTTTGAGAAAGTTCTGGGTTGATCAAGGAAAAAGATATGACTACGAGATAGCAGCACAGAAAAAAAAACAGCTTAGTGTCCATTAACAAATGAACAGATAAACAAAATGTGCTAATATACATAATGGAATATTACTTAGCCCTAAAGAGAAATGAAGTTCTGATACATACCGCAACATGAATGAACCTTGAAAATGTTACTGAATGAAATAAGACAGACACAAATGAACAAATATTGTATGATCCCACTTATATGAAATATCTAGAAAAGGCAAATGCATAGAGACAAAATTTTATTAGTTGTTATCAGGGACTAGCGGGAGGGAGAAATGGGAGTTATTACAGGAAGGGTACTGAGTTTCTATTTGGAGTGATGTAAAACTTTTGGAAATGGATAGTGATGATAGTAGCACAACATGGTGAATGTAACTAATGTAATTGAATTGTACATGTAAAATGATTAAAGTGACAAAATTTTTGTAATATGTATTTTGCCACAATAAAAATGTTTTTTAAAAAAAGACCAGATTTACTGGCCTGACAGAGACTGGAGAAAACCCGAGAATATGGCCTCCAGACACCCTTTTAGCCCAGCGGTGAAGTCACTTCTGAAGTTCACCGTTCAGCCGGGGATTGGACAGACCGATAAAACAAAACGGGACTAGTGAGGCACAGCAGTCCAGGGACAAGGACTAGAAGGGGACAGGAAAACTGGCGATAGGGAACCCAAGGTTGAGAAAGGACAGTGTTGACATGTCATGGTGTTGTTAACAATTGTCATAGGGCAATATGGGTACTTAGTGTTTAATGAGAAACTGTTCTGTTCTGTAACCCTCATCTGAAGTACCAAAAAAAAAAAAAGAATTATCTATGTGAGATCAAATTGACAAAAACAACTCAAAAGGTTTGATGGGAAGCCTAGGGGGCAGTGATTTGAAGATAATGTTGATGGAATACTTGGAAAAGGATAGTGAGAATAGCAGCAAAACTGTAGGAATGTAATTGATGTCACTGAATTGTACATGTAGAAATTTTTGAAATGGTGTATCTTTGGCTACGTATATTTTCACCAAAAAAGAAAAAAGTCCTCCAAGTTTGAGGAGGGAGAGTGTTGACATGTTGTGGGGTTGTTAACCAATGTCATAAAACAATATGCGTACTGACTGTGTAACGAGAAACTATTTGTTCTGTAAATCTTCATTTAAAGTACAATAAAAAAAAATTAAAAAAAAGAACAGAAAAAGCAAGGAAAAAAAATCAAACACATGATAACTGAACATCCCCTTGCTCAAAAACTACTGGGTTATAGAAGAAATTAAGGACACAATAAACAAATTCATGGAATCAAATGAGAATGAAAACGCATCAGACAAAAACCTTTGGGACACAGCAAAAGCAGTGCTCAGATGTCAGTTTATAGCAATAAATGCACACATCCAAAAAGAAGAAAGGGTCAAAATCAAAACATTAATCCTACCACTTGAACAAGTAGAAAGAGAGCAGCGAAAGAAGCCCTCGGGCACCAGAAGAAAGCAAATAATGAGAATTAGAGCAGAATTAAATGAAATAGAGACTAGAAAAACAATTGAAAGAGTTAACAAGATCAAAAGCTGGTTCTTTGAAAAGATCAACAAAATTGATAAACCATTGGCCAAACTGACAAAAGAAAAACAGGAGAGGAAGCAAATAACCAGTATAAGAAATGAGATGAGTGATATCACAACAGACCCAACTGAAGTTAAAAGAATCATAACAGAATACTCTGAAAAACTGTACTCTAACAAATTTGAAAACCTAGAGGAAATGGACAAATTTCTAGAAACTCACTACGTACCTAAACTAACACAAACAGAGGTAAAACAACTAAATAAACCCATAACAAAGGAAGAGATTGAAAAGGTAATTAAAAAACTCCCAACAAAAAAAAGCCCTGTCCTGGATGGCTTCACTGGAGAATTCTACCAAACTTTCAGAGAAGAGTTAACACCACCACTACTAAAGGTATTTCAGAGCATAGAAGAGGATGGAATACTTCCAAACTCATTCTATGAAGCCAGCATAACCCTGATACCAAAACCGGTAAAGACTTCACAAAAAAAAAAAATTACATACTAATATCCCTCATAAACATTGATGCGAAAATCCTTAACAAAATTCTAGCCAATAGAGTTCAGCAACATATCAAAAAAATAATTCACCATGATCAGGTAGGATTTCTACCAGGTATGCAAGGATGTTTCAACATTAGAAACACAATCAGTGTAATCCATCACATTAATAAAACAAAAGACAAGAAACACATGATCTTACCATCAGTGCAGAAAAGGCATTTGACAAAATCCAACACCCATCCATGATAAAAACTCTCAATAAAATAGGAATAGAAGGGAATTTCCTCAACATAATTAAGGGCATTTTTACAAAGCCAACAGCCAACATCATCGTAAATGGAGACAGTTTTAAAGCATTCCCCTTGAGATCGGGAACCAGACAAGGATGCCCTTTATCACTACTCTTATTCAGCATTGTGCTGGAGTTCCTAACCAGAGCAGTTAGGCTAGAAAAAGAAATAAAAGGCATCCCAATTGGTAGGGAAGAAGTCAAAGTATCTAGATTTGCAGATGATATGATCTTATACACAGAAAACCCCAAAGAATCCACAAGAAAACTACTGGAACTAATAGAAGATTTCAGCAAAGTATCAGGATACAAGATAAACATACAAAAATCAGTTGGATTCTTCTACACCCACAAAGAGAACTTCGAAGAGGAAATCACCAAATCAATACTATTTACAGTACCCCCAAGAAGATAAAAAACTTAGGAATAATTCTCACCAGAGATATAAAAGACCTATAGAATGAAAACTACAAGACACTACTGCTAGAAACTGAAAGAGATCTGCATAAGTGGAAAAACATACCTTGCTCATGGATAGGTAGACTTAACATTGTGAAAATGTCAATTCTACCCAAAGCAATCTACAGATACAATGTAATCCCGATCCAAATTGCAATGACATTTTTTAATAAGATGGAGAAACAAATCACCAACTTCATATGGAAAGGGAAGAGGCCTCGAAAAAGTAAAGCATTACTCAAGAAGAACAACGTGGGAGGCCTCACACTACCTGATTTTAGTACCTATTATATTGCCACAGTAGTCAAAACAGCCTGGTACTGGTAGAACAACAGATACATAGACCAATGGAACAGAATTGAGAATCCAGACATAAATTCATCCACCTATGAGCAGCTGATATTTG
>NW_004444057.1:6952082-6962760 GCF_000243295.1 Trichechus manatus latirostris | reverse complement strand
GAAGACTCAACCTTGTGAAAATGTCAATTCTACCCAAAGCGATCTATAGATACAATGCAGTCCCAAACCAATTCCAACGGCATTTTTTAATGAGTGGAGAAACAAATCACCAACTTCATATGGAAAGGGAAGAGGCCCCAGATAAGTAAAGCATTACTGAAGAAGCAGAACAAAGTGGGAGGCCTCACACTGCCTGATTTTAGAACCCATTATACCACCATGGTAGTCAAAACAGCCTGGTACTGGTACAACAACAGGCACATAGACCAATGGAACAGAATTGAGAATCCAGACATAAATTCATCCACCTATGAGCAGCTGATATTTGACAAAGGCACAAAGTCCATTAATTGGGGAAAAGATAGTCTCTTTAACAAATGGTGCTAGCATAACTGGATATTCATCTGCAAAAAACTGAAACAAATCCCATACCTCACACCATGCACAAAACTAACTCAAAATGGATCAAAGACCTAAATATAAAATCGAAAACGATAAAGATCATGGAAGAAAAAATAGGGACAACGCTAGGAGCCCTAATACATGCCATAAACAGAATACAAACCATAAGTAACAATGCACAAACACGAGAAGAGAAACTAGATAACCAGGAGCTCTTAAAAATCAAACACTTAGGCTCATCAAAAGACTTCATCTAAAGAGTAAAAAGACAACCTACAGACTGGGAAAAAACGTTTGGCTATGACAAATCCAATCAGCATCCAGTCTCTAAAATCTACAAGACACTGGAAAATCTCAACAACAAAAAGACAAATAACCCAATTAAAAAATGGGAAAAGGATATGAACAAGCACTTCACCAAAGAAGATATTCAGGTGGCTAACAGACACATGAAGAAATGCTCACAATCATTAGCCGTCAGAGAAATGCCAATCAAAACTACAATGAGATACCATCTCACCCCAACAAGGCTAGCATTAATCCAAAAACACAAAATAATAAATGTTGGATAGGTTGTGGAGAGACTGGAACACTTATACACTGCTTGTGGAATACAAAATGGTATAACCACTTTGGAAATAGATTTGGCGCTTCTTTAAAAAGCTAGAAATAGAAGTACCATACTATCTGGCAATCCCACTTGTTGGAATACATCCTAGAGAAATAAAAGCCGTCACATGAACAGATATATGCACACCCATGTTCATTGCAGCACTGTTCTCAATAGCAAATAGATGGAAACAACCTAGGTGCCCATCAATGGACGAATGGATAAACAAATCATGGTATATCCATACAGTGGAATACTATGCAACGATAAAGAACAACAATGAACCTGTGAAACATCTTATAACATGGAAGAATCTGGAGGACATTATGCTGAGTGAATTTAGTCAGTCACAGAAGGACAAATACTGTATAAGACCACTATTATACGAACTCAAGGAAAGGTTTAAACACAGAAGAAGACATTCTTTTATGGTTACGAGAGTGGGGAGGGAGGGTGAGCGTTATTCACTAACTAGATAGTAGACAAGAATTATCTTAGGTGAAGGGAAGGACTGTACATACTACAGGGGAAGTTAGCACAACTAGACTAAACCAAAGCTAAGAAATTTCCTGAATACCATCAAACACTTTGAGGGACCCAGTAGCAGGGGTGGGGGTCTGGAGACCATGCTTTCAGGTGACATCTAGGTCAATTGGCATAACAAAGTTTATTAAGAAAATGTTCTGCATCCTACTTTGATGAGTGATGTCTGGGGTCTTAAAAGCTAGTGAGCAGCCATCTAAGATGCATTACTTGGTCTCAACCCACCTGGAGGGAAGGAGGATGAAGAACACAAAAGACACAAGGAAAGTAGTAGCCCAAGAGACAGAAAGGGCCACATAAACCAGAGACTGCATCATCCTGAGACCAGAAGAACTAGATGTGTGCCGCTACCACCAATGACCGCCCTGACAGGGAACACAACAGAAAGTCCCTGATGGAGCAGAAGAAAGGTGGGGCGCAGAACTCAAATTGTAATTAAAAGACCAGACTTAATGGTCTGACTGAGACTGGAGGAACCCCAGAAAGCATGGCCCCCGGACTCTCTGTCAATCCAGAACTAAAACCATTTTGGAGGCCAACTCTTCAGACAGAGATTAGACTGGACTATGGGACAATGGTACTCGTGAAAAGCATGCTTCTTAGTTCAAGTAGATACACGAGACTAAATGGGCAGCTTCTGTCTGGAGGTGAGATGAGAAGGCAGAGAGGGTCAGGAGCTGGTTGAATGAACATGGGAAATCAGGGGTGGAAAGGAGGAGTGTCCTGTCATAGTATAGGGAGAGCAATTAGGGTCACATAAAAATGTATGTATAAATTTTTGTATGAGAGACTAACTTGAATTGTAACTTTCACTTAAACTACAACAATAAAAAAAAAAAAAGCAAAACTCTCTTTATTAGAAAGTTTCCTGGACCAGATGTCAGAAACTGAGTGTTGCTTCTAGATCTTTCATTAACTAGATATGTGACAAAGGGAAAACTGCTTAACTTTAGAGCTTTTATGAGCTGTTGAAATTTGGACTATCGTATATTAAGGACATCCACCTGTTAAACCAAACCCGTTGCTATCCAGTTGATTCCGACTCAGAGTGACCCTATAGGACAGAGTACAACTGCCCCATTGGGTTTCCAAGGAGCAGCTGGTGGATTCAAACTGCCAGCCGTTTGGTTAGCAGCTGTAGTTCTTAACCACTGTACCACCAGGGTTCCATAAAGTTGGCAAAGGACTGCAAATTAGGTAACAAATAGAAAGTTGAAAAAATGTAAAAAATAGAAAAGTTTTGCTTCCTCTTCAAATGTAACTCATTATTAGAACATGTTTGTCCAAATTTAGTGTGCTGTAGCTCAAAATTCAACTGATTTCTTCTTCTTTTTTAGAATTGATCTCCTATTCCCTCTTACTAGCAGGGGGGAAAACAGGAACTTAAACTTATCTACTCAGGGTAACTACGTCCTTGCAGTTTAAAACAGTCACTTCTCTGTCCCTTCAGGATTAAGTTGGTCAATTCTAGGGTTTCCTCTCCCCCTTCCCCTACCCTTTTCCATGCTTCAGTCTTTAAGGAGTTTATGTACCATCCTGCTTTGGTTTGACAGAAGGATGCCTGTTACTTGTGTGGTCCCTGCTGTGATCAATGCTGCCCTACCTGCTCCCCAGGTGTTCTATGCTGGTTGGTATCTGCTGAGGTATGGCTAGTTATACCTGCTTTTAGGCTGCTCTGGAACTGGATGCTGAAGGTCCCTGGTTCCTGATATAGCCCCTATTCTTTAGATCTCAACACTATCTCCTTCTGGTTCTATCCCTTTTTTCCCTTCCCCACCCACCCCAACTGGGACACATAGGAGCTTCTGTATTTCCTGACAGTATATACGAGACACTGGGCAGCAGTAGTGCTCCTACTTCCAGCCAGTCACCATGGGGTATCTCAACGGCCTTGGGACTCCTCATGGTAGCAAAGCAGTGAATTAGCCCCAAACGGAACTGGGCCTTGATACCACTGCCCATTGCTTTCTCCCAGAGGCTTGACCTTGTGCCAGCCTTCACAGACCTTCTCTCTCTCCTCTCTCAGACTCTTTCTCCTAGCAATAGAAAGACAAGTACTTTGCTCACATCATATCACATTATTTTCCTTTCTTCTCAATGGTATAATCTGTGGTCAATTCTCTGAGCTTGGGTTCCTGACGTATATTATAGGTTGAAAAATAATATACTGCCATTTTTGTAGGTAAAAAAAAATTAAATATTGGAAGTTTCCTATGATTCAACCTATAAAAATATGATTTAAAAATCCCAGTTTGAATAGCAGAATTAGATAATTATGCTTTGTGCTATACAGTCACCACTCTCCCTTACCCTGAGAAGTGAACCTCAGCCTCAATGTCTACCCTTAATGACAAAAGGAAATTTGAGGGAGAAATAAAAATAAAGCTAAATTACTGAGACTAGAAATTATATCAAAGGATATTTAAAAACATGATTTTTCTACTATAAAAATTCGAATCAGAAATCAATGCAATTATTCTATGTTTTGCTTGAGGAAGTGATGTGATAGCACTGATGTGACTATATTTTATCAGGAAGAAGTAATGTTAAAATCTATATGTTTCTGATCTAATTTTTTTGAACTTTTCTTTCTGTTTTGACGAAGTGTTTGAAAAAAGGGACAAGAATGACTCTTAATATTATTTAAGAATATCACTCCTTTAACCCCTTTAAAAAAACTCAGATTTTTAAAAATCATGTCATATAACTTGATTTCATTTGTTCTTTAGTAATAACCTGTAGACCTCTAAATTTCTAATGGATTTGCCCCAGATCAAAGAACTGGTAAATTATGTGACCGGGGAAACGAGTCGGCTTAAACTATTGGTATGTTTTGATTATTTTCCTCTCCCAAATAATCATCCATCCTGGGAAAGAACCATAAAGTTGGCTGTCCCAGAGCTGTACAAGCTGTGAGATGTGTATAGTCAGTGTGTGTATAAGATGAGGCATCAGATAATGTCGCTGCTCTATAGGCAGAGTAGAGAGACACCCACATTGTGGTTATACTCTTAGAAAGCATCAACCTAGAGTAGACAAGAATCTTCTATGTTCCTTCACAAATATAACCAGTAACCAGTTGCTGTCAAGTCCAAGTCACAGCAACTCCATGTGTTGCAGAGTAGAACTGTGCTCCATAAGGTTTTAAATGGCTGATTTTTTGGAAGTAGATCACCAGGACTTTCTTCTGAGGTGCCTCTGCATAGACTCGAACCTCCAACCTTTAAGCAGCCAAGCGTTTAACTGTGTGTACCTACCCGGGGCCTCCCATGTAATCTTGTCCACCCTTAGTTAAACGGCTGCTGTCTACCTGCACTTAGATTTGCCCTTAGGTATGATTTCTCTCTTCCTACAGGCTATTTAAGGAGCCCTGGTGGTACAGTAGTTAAGAAGTCGGCTGCTAACCAAAAGGTCATCAGTTCGAATCCACCAGCCGCTCCTTGGAAGTCCTATGGGACAGTTCTACACTGTCCTATAGGGTTGTTATGAGTTGGAGTCGACTTGACAGAAAAGTGTTTTTGGTGGTGCACTGGTTAAGCGCTCCGCTGCTAAGCAAAAGGTCAGTGGGTTGAACACACCAGCTGCTCTACAGGAGAAAGATGTGGCAGTCTGCTTCTGTAAAGATTACAGCCTTAGAAACCCTATGGGGTGGCTCTACTCTGTCCTATAGCGTTGCTATTAGTCAGAATCAACTCAATAGCAACAAGTTTGGTTTTTTGTTTTTTTTGGTGGCCCAGTAGTTAAGCCCTTGACTGCTAACCAGAAAGTCAGTGGTTCAAACCCACCAGCTGTTCTGCAGGAGAAAAATGTGCCAGATGGCTTCCGTCAAGATTTACAACCTAGGAAACCCTATGGGATAGTTCTATGACTTGACGGCAATGGGTTTATGGTATGGGCTATTTGGCATAAATTACTTAATGTCTATAGTGCTCAGTTTTATTTTCCATCAAAAGAAGAGGTGGAATTGGGTAATCTCTGGCTCTTCTTGTGCTGTGATTATCACCTTGGATGATTAAATGGAAAATATTAAGCCATAACTCTATTTAAACTCTACTATACTTTTGGTTTACTTTTTTGCATTCCAATTCTCTTAGGAGAGGAACACAGACTGTGAGTTTACTTTTCCTTGTCAGCTGTACCTTTTAATGGCCAGAAGCATACTATTTTGCTAAAGTTCATTAATATGTTGACAAATGTCTTAAATGTAAAATATTGATAGAAAAAAAGCAATTTTCATCACTTAAATTCTTAACATGAAAGCATAATATCTGTTTTAGCATTACTAGTAAACGACAGAAAAAAAAAAGCAAAGGGTGGAAAGCGGGAGTGTACTGCCACATTATAGGGATTTCAACTAATGTCACAACAATATAGTGTATGCATTTTTGGATGAAAAATTAACTTGAGCTGTGAACTTGCACTTAAAGCACAATTAAAGAAAAAAAAATTTACTTCTTAATAACATGCAAAACTGCTTGTTTTCTAGATTAAAATTCATTATTGCAGGATGTAAACACCACAAATAAAATACTTATATAATATTCAGTATTTTCCCAACTGTTATATAAAATTACTTATCTCCATGTTGTACGGACAGGACAATTGAAGCATAGAAGTTGCAACATTGTAAGTTAATACCAGTTGCTGCCAAGTCGATTCTGACTTATGGTGACTCCGTATGTTGCAGCGTAGAGCTGCACTCCACAGAGTTTTCATGACTGTGACCTTTTGGAAGCAGATCACTAGGCTTTTCTTTTGAGGCACGCTGGGTGGGTTCAAACTGCCAGTCTTTCAGTTAGCAGCCCAGTGCTTAACTGTTTGTGCCACCCAGGGAGTCCAATAAGTCAATAAGAAAGATAGAATGAAAAATTAGTTTCCAGAGGTTGGACCGTTTGTCTCTTGGAATAGCCTTATTCTAAGTAAGTGTATTAGTCAGGATACGATAGGTTAGTCAATAGAAACAAATAAACCCTGAAACCTGAGTGGATTAGAACATAAAAGTTTATTTTTCTGTCATACGAAGCCAGCTGCAAGGCCAGTGGTTCTCCAATGCAGCTCCTTTCCAGCAGAGCCTCAGGGATCCCCGGTGTTTGCATCTTGTGGCACCACAATCTCAGCACGAGTCTTCTAATTTGCCCAGGCAGGGGAAAAAAGAGCTAGAGGGTTGCACAGGGGCTCTTGATGGTCTCAGCCTGGGACATGATGTATGTTATTTAAACTCAACATCGATTGGGCAGGGAAAGTCATATGACCCTACCTGACTACGAGGGGCTGTGAAAGTTGGGTAGATGTGTGTGTTCAGTAAACATTAAATGTCTCTATTGAAATGAAATTTTTCAGTCTGGGTAGTTCCAAGTGATCTAAACTGGCCAGGTCCTGAGGATTTAAGCCACAGAATGTATGAAGATATCAAAATAGCTGCTGTACTAGTTTCCTATTGATGATGTAACAAATTACCACAAACAGAGTAGTTTAAACAACAAATTTATTTTCTTACAGTTCTGGAGGTCAGAAGTCAGTCATAGATCTTACACAGGGCTTCGAACCGCTTCATTCCAGTTCGACCCTCTGCCGAGCATTTGTATTTCAACCCCAGATATACTAAATCAGAATCCACAGTTTAACAAGATCCCTTTTAAAAATGATTCAGTATATCCAGGGTGGAAATGCAAATTCTTGGCAGGGATTGAACTGAAATGAACCGGTTTGAAGCCCTGGTCTTACATGGCCTAGACCAAGGTATTGGCAGGGCTGTGTTCCTTCTGGAAGCTCTGGGGGAGAATCCATTTCTTGCCTTTTCTGTTTTCTACAGGTCATCCACATTCCTTGTGAATTGTGGCTCCCTTTCTCTATCTTCAAAGCCAGCAATGTTGCATCTCTCTTCACCTTCTTCATAGTCACATCTCCCTCTGACCACAGCCAGGAAAGGCTCTCTGCTTTTAAGGACTCATGTGATTACGTTAGGCTCACCTGGATAATTCAGGCTAATCTCCCTTTCTCAAGTTTCTTAGCCTTAATCACAACTGCAAGTCCCTTTTGCCATGTAAGGTAACACATTCATAAATTCGGGGGATTAAAGAATAGACATCTTTGGGGAAGGGGGCATTGATTGTATGTACTACAACTACTTTTTGTCATGATGAAATTCACTCTCATTTAAATCTAATGTTAATAACTAGCTGAAACCTCAGAACACCACTGTTTTCAATAGATTTTCTTGTTTCTTTGGAAAAACTATTGGTACAAATCTGTTCACACCAAATAGGACTTGAGACCAAGTTTTCAGCATTTATATTTGCAGCAGACAGCTATTTTTGTTTGTTTCTGCCAGGCAGTCCTGTTTTTAGTAGTACCAACCCAGTTTGGGTAATCTTGCCTTCCCACTTTCAGGCTGTATGATTTGGGTGCAGTTGACCTTACTGGAGCTGCGCTGGCGCTTGCAGGAACCAAGCATGCCTGCCCAAAGCTTTACATCTCCCCAGCCAAGATAATTCATTCACAAAATTCCTCCAAGAGAGTGAATGACAGGATTTAGGCTTAGGTGAGGTTGTTCTAAAAGAGGAGTTCTTTCCCCGCTGGGGTTGCTAAGCCCGTACAAGGCCAACGTGGAGCTGCTGGCGTCTTACTGGCTACTGCAAGGGGAGAGAGCATCTGAGACGGAAACCGCTGTGGAGATAAGGAGAACTGGAAGGCAAAGACAGATTCCTGACTCCTATTGACATTATTCAAGCCTCCGGGTCCCACCATGCCCGAGATTTTTAATTGCAAAGATCTATACATGCTCTTTCTGTTTAAGCAAGTTTAATTTGGGTTCCTAACTCAAGCAACTCATATGTTCCAGAATAGCTACAGGTAGGTAAGAATTTGACCCACACACTCGAAGCAATGGCTGAAGTACTAGGGCACTTCACAGGCTCTATCTGCCCAGAATGGTGAAAATGCAATCCCCCACAAATCTGCAGAATAACTAGTGGCATCATTTGTAAAAATATCACTGCTAATGCCCAGGAGATTATTCCCACTCTGATGCCACATAAACCCAGAAAATTCTCTATAGCTACAGTAGGCAGCAATCCTTGTGGGCATGTATTTCATATTTTATAGTCATACAAGTTGCTGAGCATTTATAATTATGGAGGACAAATGCTCTACTCAAGACCAGTCCAACAACAGATACCTCACTTGACTTTCACGGCCAAGTATGACATATGTTTCATGAATGCATACAGATAGGAGGTATGTGAAAACCAGCGGTAATTCTCAAGTAAGGAGCGTTGATGAAAGTAAATTGAAGAGCATTTAATAAACTGAAGGAGGGCAGGAAGTTTTTTTTAACGAGCATGTTGTGAATGTCAGGACTCAGATCCAAGAATGGAAAAAAAAATGGTTTTATAGTTTCCTGCTGTTAGGTTCTCGCTAGATTGTTTGATTATTATTGTTAAAAGAGATTTACATTCCTTAACAGTTACTCTTTCATTTTTTTATTACTCTCTTATATACACAATTTATTCATAATTTTTTTGGATCCTATAATAGGGTTGCTATGAGTCAGAATTGACTTGATGGCTACGAGCTTAGAGTAGTAAAACTTAAAAGATCTTATTAAAATAGCAGAACACAAAATATAATACTTAGCTTATAAAAATGTGTACATGTATATATATTTAGATTCTGACTCCTAGCGACTCTATAGGACAAGTAGAACTGCCCCAGAGGGTTTCCAAGGAGGGACTGGTGGATTCAAACTGCTGATATTTTGGTTAGCAGCCAAGCTCTTAACCACTGAGCAACCAGGGCTCCCTTATATGCACAATTTATTCATAATTTTTGGGAGCCCTATAATAAGGTCTCTATGAGTTGGAATCACTCGATGGCAATGGGCTTATAGTAGTAAAACTTAAAAGATCTTATGAAAATATCAGAGCACCAAATAAAATACTTAGGTTATAAAAATGTATATATATATATATATATATATATATATATTTATCTTTAGAGAAAGTTAAACACAGTGGGCTTGCCATGAGTCGGAATCAGCTCGATGGCAACTAACAACAACCACAATATGCAAAAATAAACATTTTCTTGGGGCAGTGAGATTATAGGTCATTTTTACCATGTTTAAAATTTTAGTTAGTATCATCATTAATGAAATATTTGATAAATACAATATTTATGGTAGAGATAAAAATACTCAACTTATTTGTAAGAATGCTTATCAAAATATGCTCTGATTGTAGGAATATATGTATCAGTTTCATCACGGGCCATGGTTTTGAAGTGGAATATCAATTTTCAAGCAGCTTTGCCGTTCTTTTACTCCTGTGACATCTTTCTACTGACCTCCGTTTCCCAAGGGTGAGAATTAACATGATCTTGGGAAACTGTTTCTCTAGTTGTGTCTCTTACAAGCCTCTAATGGCTTCTCAACAGCTATAGAAGAGGTAACAGAAAGATATTTTGTATTGATCCCCATTGTTCCAGCCATCACAAAAGGATAAGACTCTGGGAATAGTTCTTGAACAGCTCTCTGACAGCTCTTTGGTATTAGCTAGAAAGAAGGGACCCACATTTTCCCCAACTCCCGGGGGCTGAATTGTAAACATCTGCTGTATTAGAGTTGTTGCATTTCCAACTTGAATTTTTTTTTTTTTCCTGAAATAAGGGAGGTTTCCAGAAGACATTTGTTGTTAAGTCTGATTATTCAGAGGTCCTCCTTAATCATAGAGCTCAAAAGGCCCTCAACCAGGGGTTGAAAACTAAAATTTCTGCACAGGTCAGTCAGGTAAATGTGCACGAGGGAAGGGGCCAGTGAGGAGTGTGGTGAACCCTGGAGCTCATGCCCCTTCAGAAAGAGGCAGCCGCACAGCTCCAGCCCTTCCGCACTGCACAGGAAAGCAGCTCTGTGTGGCCTATCTTCTGACCTCATGGGAAAAAAAAAAAAAAAAACCCCAGAAATTTGAATTGCTAAAATGCAAACTTTCTCGACATTTAAATTTTGATGAAACATTTTATGCCAACTTGTTTCAGTAATTTTATCAAAAACAACAGTTTAGGAGTTCTGGCAAAATGGCGCTCTAGGCAGAAGCACCACGCCGTCCCTCCAGAGCAAAGATCCGAAAA
>NW_004444057.1:6933052-6944817 GCF_000243295.1 Trichechus manatus latirostris | reverse complement strand
AAGGAAGCTGGTGATAGGGAACCCAAGGTTGAGTAAGGATATTGTTGATGTGTTGTGAGATTGTTAACCATTGTGATAGGGCAACATTTGTAGTAACTGTTAAATGAGAAACTATTTTGTTCTGTAAGCCTTCACCTGAAGTACAATAAAAAATAAAATTAAATTAAAAAAACAAAACAAAACACAACAGTTTAGGATCCTTAATCAGATGCAATCAAACATTGAGATGCCCAAACGGTTAGAAAATGTTGGTTCTCACACTTCAGTTGTATACAAGAATTGGTTGGAAATGTGTTAAACACGTGCATTCCTGGTGCCCACTCCAGATATTCCAATTCAGCTGGTTGGGGAATCTGCCTTTTTATGACTCATCCAGGTAATTTTGATAAATATTATCTTAGGATCACACTTGAATAACACTGTTTTGAAAGGTATCAAATGGACAATTGTTTCAGAACTTTTCAGGTTTTAACTGGTAGCTTGTATTCACATGTTGTTGTTGTTAGCTGCTGCCGAGTTGACGCCTGACTTATGGTAACCCTAAGCAGGATGGAAAGAAAAACTGCCCAGTCCTGTGCCATCCCCATGACAGGCTGAGGGTCGGACTATTTTGATACATAGTTTTTTTTGGCTGATTTTTTGGAAGTAGGTCACCAGAGCTTTCTTCCTGGTCCATCTTAGTATGGAAGATTCACTGAAACCTGTTCAGCATCATAGCAACATGGAAGCCTTCTCCGACATAGGGGTGGTGGCTATGCATGAAGTGCATTGGCCGGGAATTGAACCTTGTATTTACATAGTTAAGCTGTAAACTATCTGCTAGGTCCCTGACCACCTTGCTTAGACCACTCAAGACCACCATCTATCTGTGGTGCAGCACCAGGCTTTTAATTCCCTGGGCTAAATTCACGCGGACAGGGAGGTCAGGAAGGACTGGTTTTTGTTTTTTTTCTGTGACGATGACTGGGGATGGTGCCTGGCTAATACCGTCCACGTGAGACTTTGGTGTTGCCTCAGGAATGTGCTCCAAGGACCCTTATAAAAGGAATATCTTGAAGGAAGCTCACAGATTAATTCTGACCACCCTGATACTCCCATTTGTACCTCATTTCACTTAACATGTTTCCATCTTCAGAAAACAAGATTGTTAATTTCTCTTCTGACTCTTGGTTGTTGACTTTGTATAGTCCCCAAAGTGGATTGGTTACTTCTGACACTCGGGAAGTGGTTTGACAAAGCTAACAAAAATGACAATTACAAAACAATGCAAACTAGAACATAATCAAGAGCCAAAATAGGAAGCACAGATAGGTAGGTCAGTAAGAGACAAAGTTAAAATTGGCTTGGAATGGTTGCAATAATTTCGGGGGTGGGGGTGATGGTGTGGGGTTGAGATGAACCATCAGAAATGTGTGGAATGGGGACAGATGACTAGTAGAGAAGGTCTGACTGATTTGGATCATGGAGGAAGGTTCTTGGATGCTATACTCTTCCTCTAAGCTTTCTCTGAAGCTTGGACAAAAACAACCTTTTTTCTCATCTCTCAGTCCTTCAATAGTCACTTAGTTATTTTTAAATTATGCATGCTTTTTATATATGAATTAATTACTCACCAATTTTCTCTATTAATTTCCAGACTATCATTTATTTGCTTTTCTAATCAGTCAAGTTCAGTAGGGATTTGAATGTAGTTTTCCAAGGTGCCAATCACCTCATGTATATATTTTTTCATCAGCAGAAACTCTTACTAATCATTAATAAAAATACAAATGAGAAGTAGGCTTGATAACAACCCCCTAATTATTTATTTCTTGGCCAAATTTTATCCAAAATAACTACAAATCATCCATGATTATTCTTTAGAAATATTTGTTCATGACATTGCCTAGCAATGTCGTAATTTAACAAAACAGTCATAATTTCGTGAAGAATATTTCAATGATACAACATGGAATGAATTTCATTATGTAAGCTCCATGATAAAAAGGAGTGCATCTTTTTGTTTACTGCAAGTATATGCTCAATTATATTGTGTGGAATAAAATTGATTATTATTTAAATTATGCACGACTGTTTATACTAATTCATATTTCTGTTTCAAAAACTATTTATGCATACTTTATCTTATTTTTCAGGATCCCTCGTGGTGCAGTGGTTAAAGCTGTCAGCTGTTAACTGAAAGGTTCGTGGATCAAACCCACCAGCCACTATTCAGGAGAAAGATGTGGCAATCTGTTTCAGTGAAGATTATAGCCTTGAAAATCCTGTGGGGGCAGCTCTCATCTGTCCTATAGGGTTGCTATGAGTCAGAATCGACTTAATGCCAATGGGTTTGGTTTTTAATTTTTTAAACTAAATTGTGGGTTCTTTGAAGGGGGTAAAAAGAGTTATTCTGAAGATAGAAGTTAAAGTTTTTTCCGCGATGAGTCCTTTTTCAGGAGAGGAATTAACTACTTAGTAAGATCTGAGCCATGTAGCAATATTGATAATTTTTATATTTAGTAAAAATTATTTTTAAGAAAATCTAGTTCAATAGAAGAGTTTGCTATCTCCCCCTTGTTTCTGTTAACTAAGCCTATAGGAAGCTGAACTGTCTGTCCATGAGGTCATAGCTCAGCAACTTTCTCAATTTATCTGAATTATAGGTGCATTTGTGGTAAAGCTTTACAATTTTTAATGTTCTTTTTTCTTTTGTCTTCTTGAATACAAAATCTTTGGCATTAGTCCACTCTAAGTATCTGTCTGCCTAAGGCGAAATTGGAATTTGTTACAAGGAAAATATCAACAGACCATACTCAGCTTTTGACCTTCAAAACTGGATTTGCCGAAAGCCTTGTGTGGCAGATTGTATTTTCCAAAATGCCATAATAATATGTCCCATCCCACTGCTCTTCTGAAATGTGAACTGACCACACCCCACCAAGAGGTGGAATCTAATTCTCCTCCCATGGAATCTGGACTGGCTTTAGTGATGCTCTTGAAACTAATAGAATAAAAAGAATTCCATTTTACTCGCACATCTGAGTTTAGGGTGAGTTGAAATATGCTAACCTGCTTTATAGGTGCAGCATCTCCAAAAACAAAAGACACTTCCAGGAAAAGGAAGGAACATGTATGTTGCCAGGAGCTTTCATGTATTTTTTCAACAAAATATTACCTGGCTATTCCAGTTTAATACATGTGAAGAAACTGAGGTCCAGAGATGGCCACATTTACGTCTTTTTAGGCTAAAATGTTAATATTGCAGAGCTGGGATTCAGGTCCCAGTTTTTCTGTTTGTTTCCACTCTACACCTTTTTTCCCTAAGGACTGGATATTGAATGCTAATCTTAAAACAACTCTGACAAATAACATTTAAATCTTCACATTATACTAAGCACCTGTTGATCCAGGTGCTTTTTGGAACTGGCTGGGCAGTTTTCTCTGGCAATTTGAGCCATCACTTAATCATCAGTGGAAATAGAAATAGAAACGTGAGGCTGGACGCTGTCGAGATCCATCACCCCGTGCAGAAGACAGCCCATTGATGTTCTGATGGGACATCCGCATGTCCAGTGTATTTGGGTAAACATTCAAAGGTAAACATGCAGGTTGTTTGAGAACTTACTATAATTTTAAAAACACTACAAGCTCAAGATTAGGTGAGTCTCTAAGCCTAGCTTCTGCAGGTCAAGGAATGAGCTTTGAGACAGGAGATTGTCTGCTGGGTGGTTGGGTTTGCGTGGACAGCAATTTAAGGCTCCTTTTTCTCACTGATTTTTTACCATTTGTGTGTGTGTGTAAGAGAGAGAGAGAGAAAGAGAGACCAGGAGACAGAGAAAGCTAGTGAGTGGGTAACCTTTTACATTTATGGTTGGCGGTTGAGAGGCTGTGTTTGTATTGTTTTAAGCTCAGGCGCAGGCCCTGTGGCTTGTTGACACTGCAGCTTTATGACTAAGCCAGCCCCCCTGTTGACCCAGAAACTCTCTCTTCAAACATTTCCTCCCCTGCAAACCCTGTGTACATTGTTGGTGCTAACGGGGAACTGAGACACAGCCTTAGACAAGGCCCCGTGTTTCTGCTTCTCAAGGTGGCTTAACCTCTCCACTTCTTTTATTGAACATCTTCCTTCTCAGGCAAATGTCTGTTTAGAAAGATTAATTTTTTGGGCCTCTTTTCATCTCTGTATTAAAGCATCTTTTTGCCTAATTGGAAAGAAGGTCTGTTTTTGTTTTTTCTTACAAAAATGCAAAACAGAAATAAAGGCATCATTCCTCACTTTTACTCTGGAGTTTAAAATTATCGGATTTCTATAACATTTGGAACTACATTTCAAAACATACCTGTGACTCATGCCTCATTCATAAAATTTTTATTTTCTTCCTAAAAAGCTAGTTGACTCTAAGGAGCTTACTCTCTGGCCATTACCATAATAGGCTCTCCAGAAAACAACCCGGAGTTTAGGGACCTCTGCTCACTGTGAAAAAATCTGTCCCCGTTAGATGTGATCCATGTGTCTCAGAGGCACAGAGTTATTTAGAAAACCGAAATTCTGCCCTAAGTACAGGATTGCTACAGATTTATCCTGGGACCATTTTAATTAGAGGTCAGTGACCTCTAGCATCTGTCTGTCTTTCTACCCCCACCTCTTGGCCAGACAATGCTGAGGATGAGGTGTACTATGCAGACCTGCAAATGGGCTCCCAAAGGCTAGTCCTTCCTTATCCCGAGTATTTCATGGAGTCAAACAATCTTCTCTGCACGGTTCACGCTTATGCTCATCTCCTCCCTTTCTCCGTCATCCCCCGTTCCTTCTCCCTTCTCCTCATTCCTGCCAAACAAGACCACTTACTGCTGCTCTGTGTAGGGAATGGTTGCAGGTGTTTTTTTCCTTGTTTTAAATTACTGTATCTATAAACAAGCTTTCTATTATACAGGGAACTCTGAATCAAGTAACTGAATAAGCTCTCCTCCTCTATTAACTAATATTTGGACCATATTAGGGTCTCTTTCAGTTTGTTAAGCTAGCCAGGCCCTAAGTTACTAAGGTTGATCGTAAGCTGAGGTTAACTCTTTCAAGCCATTACTTTTGTACTACCCAGTACCTTAAGCTTCTCATTAGAAATCAGGAGGAGTCTTAATTACTGGATGGAATCATGTCAAATTAATTACTTCCGCAGCACATTAACTTATGTTCTAGTATTATAAAAGTTACTTTTGAAATAAAATACAGTAGAAGCTGAAAGACTCAAATATTTTCACATTCTCAAATGCTATTTTAAAAAGTGCTCACATAAAGTAGAACAGTCATTCTGATGCAAAACTCTGGAAGAAAAAGAGAGAGAAAACTCTCTAAAGCCTAATAACTAAGAGGAAAACCAAAAAAAAAAAAAAAAAAACCCACTAAATATACGCTTTTTAAAACCGTATTATTCCATACATACGTAAGGTTCTTTTCCGTTGAATAATATTAAAAATTTTCCGAGGCCTTACCTCTTCTTATAAGAGTGAACTGATTAGATATCCTTGCTTTAACATCAAGAATTGCTCTATTGTAAGTACTCAAACCTGAGAGCCTGAACTTTCACATTTAAAACTATCCTACTGGGAATCCAACTCAATGTTTTGGTGAAGGTTTTTTTTCCCCTGTCCCTCTTGATCGTCTCTAATGTGGTGTTACTTCGTATAGTTTTAATCTGGATTAGTTGTGGATGGATATCATATCCCTTTTTGGCAACCACTTCCCTATAAGAAAGTAAACTTTTTTTTTGGACTGAATATAGATTTTTGTCTCTTTTAAATTGCTTTAAATAATAACAATAATAAAACTAAAATGGATTTTGATAGCATAGGAGATCTAGTTCAAGTGCATAAAATCAAACAATGGCCAGATGTGAGGGAACTACTGTGTAACAATACGTATTTGTTTGGTGATATTAAAAATCTATTTAAAAGTTGTGGGAGATGAAGTATAAAACTTTTTAAAAATATGAGTTCTAGGGAAGAAACATAAAACAAGTTGCCTGAAATTTATAAAGTTATAAACTAAAGTTATAAAATCTTTGGGTAGACTTGGTTGATTAAAGAAATGTTATTGAATATATGAAGTAGGCATTTTTTTTATTGTTGTTCTTTAAGTGAAAGTTTACAATTCAAGTTAGTCTCTCATACAAAAATTTATACACACATTGTTATGTGACCCTAGTTGCTCTCCCTATTCTGTGACAGCACACTCTTCCTTTCCACCTCAGATTTCCCGTGTCCATTCAGCCAACTCCTGACCCTCTCTGCCTTCTCATCTTGCCTCTGGACAGGAGCTGCCCATTTAGTCTCATGTATCTACTTGAGCTAAGAAGCAGTCTTCATGAGTATCATTTTATGTCCCATAGTCCAGTCTAATCTTTGTCTGAAGAGCTGGCCTCAGGAATGGTTTTAGTTTTGGGCTAACAGAGAGTCCGGCAGCCATGTCTTCCGAGGTCCCTCCAGTCTCAATCAAACCATTAAGTCTAGTCTTTTTACTAGAATTTCAGTTCTGCTCCCCACTTTTCTCCTGCTCCGTCAGGGACTCTCTGTTGTGTTCCCTGTCAGGGTAGTCATTGGTGGTAGCCGCAGCACCATCTAGTTCTTGAAGGAAGCATTCTTTAGAAAGAATAAAAAGTCAGTAGAGTGACTAAGAGCTACTATATATTAGTGGAGCCCTGGTGGCACAGTGATTAAGAGCTCAGCTGCTAATCAAAAAATCAGCAGTTTGAATCCACCAGCCCCTCCTTGGAAATCCCATGGGGCAGTTCTACTCTGTCCCATAAGGTCACTAGGAGTCAGAATTGACTCCACGGCAATGGGTTTGTTTTTGGTTATACGTTAGAACCGAGTAAATACATTCTGATTGAGCAATTACATTTAAGGGGTTTATCCTTCCTACTGTACCAGTCATGATATAATCTTTGAATTTTTCTTTAATAAACCATGAAGCAGAGAACCCAGGAAAAGAAGAGAAAGAAACAGGGAGCACAACAGGGAAGTGTCGTTCTCTGAGTGAAGGGGATCCGAGTACAATGATTAAGGTCTGGAATGGATGATCCGAACTAAAGAAGTGAAAGTGACCTGTCACTCTGATGAGCAGGGGTAATGAATCACCTGTGATATCATTAAAAATTCAAATCAACACAAGCATACTAAATCAGAACCTCTTTCAAAAGAGCCCAGGAATTTAAATTTTCACTAATTCTCCAGCTAACTCTAATGTATGTTAACATTTGCAATCCAAATAAAGCCAATTTAGAAACTTGTGTTTTTTCTTTTGCTACACAAAAGCCAGTTGCCTTATAGTTAGGCCTCCTTCTAAGAAGAAAGGTAATATGTTTGTAATCTAAGATCAAGCTAAGTAGCAACTGATAATCAGTAATATTTTATTTGAGGTGGCACTACTTTTTATCAAAGTATTTCATTTCTTATAAATCTTGCTCTAAATTGTATGTCTGTAGTTATTCATCTCTAAGAGAGTAACAAAGGAATACTCATCAAGCACTTTCTACAATGGGAAAAGACATAGTTGACTAGGAGATCTGGGTTCTGGAGCGGGCCTTAGTCTTTTGATATCTCTGGGCTTTAGTTTTTCTTTTCAATAAAATATGGGTTTGGACTAATCACAATTGTGAAGGTGAAGACAGTCAGTGGAAACGGCCTGGGTAACCCCACCGGGAATGACGGGAGCTGGGTGACTGAGAGAACTCATTGCAGTTAAGGGGTGGCTACTGTTCAACTCTGGAGCCCTGGTGGTGCAGTGGTTAAGAGCTTGGCTGCTAACCAAAAGGTTGGCAGTTCAAATCCACCAACTGCTCCTTGGAAACCCTATGGGGCAGTTCTACTCTGTCCTACAGGGTTGCTATGAGTTAGAATAGACTCAATGGCAACGGGTTTGGTTTTTTTGTACTGTTCAACTCTAACCAAAGGATGCCAGGCAGGAATGCAGGCCCGGTATTGCCAGGTTGTCCAACTTTTCAAGGGAAGCTAGAAATCCAGCTTTTAATGTTAATTCGCCTGATGGTTAAATGACTGCAACTAATGCAAAACATTTAACACATAGCGCAAACCAATATTTTAAGGAACAATTAAAACACTATGGTGGCTGGATTTAGCCTGTGGGCTAATTTGAGTCCTTGTTAAAATCCTTTATAGCTCTAAAATCCTATATATCTCTTATCTTTCTCAGATATCCCGATCTAAGCTATTGCAATGGCAGCTCTAGGCACCTGGAAACAATCTAAGTAGTAACCAGGAGAAAATTAGTTACTGGTAATTTCATATAGAGTTAATCCTGCTTCAATGTAAAACATTCATATTAGTATTCAAAGGGGTGATCCTGAGAAGGTGCTCAGCAGAGCAGATGCCTCGTTGTGGAAACTTAAGATTGCTGATCTTCATTTAACATGTCATGGCTAATGACTATGTCTATACATGTGAGTTAGAACTAGATAGGACTAAAAGATCTAAGCAGTCAGATTACTTGTGATTCATTAAATATATCCTATAAGTGGTAGAGCCTGCATTGCCATGTCATGTACACAAACAATGAAGATAGCTAATTAGGATAAATACAAATTTCAGCTGTGTCTTACTCTTTTACAAACCATTAAGGTTTAAGAAATCTTCCTTTACCTCTCTTCTATACTTTATGCAATCCTTGATGGTTTGGATTATTTTTTTCTCTCTTAAATATTAGATAGATCTGACGCAATATTTCTTAATTAAAAAAATACGCCGTTGTATAATTTATAGAAGCTAAGTTTGGCGTACATATATTCAACATTTGACATCCCGTCCCTGCACATAACGTTCCAGTATGAAAGTTTGTGCTCAGAAAGATTCCTTCAGCTGTATTTAGTGGTGTTTTCCCAAAGTTATTAGATTTCTGCTCCATGTGTTGAACTATCCGCTGTTATGTTGATGCCTTGGAAAAACGAAGAAGTTCCATTTGACATTTTATAAAATACTGACTCATTTGATATTTCCAGATCATTAAAGAACTAAGTATTTATAGAAAAGTGTAATGCCCTCTCCCCTCGCCTTTTTTTGGGAGGAGATTTACTGACAGAGTATCTCTAAAAGTATATTGAAAACACTGTGGTGGAGGTGGGGACCCTTGTTCTGCCACTAATGCCAGGACTTTGGGCAATAAGACCTAGTATTTGTGATTCTCTATGTGCCAGATGCTTTATGTATATTGTTTCTGATCTCACAACCACCCTGCTAAGTAGGTATTTTGATCCCCATACTACAGTTGAGGAAATTGAGCCTCAGAGATAACAAGGGTCTGAGTGACCAAGCTGGGATTCAAACCCAATTCTGTATGGTTCTGTATAGTTCCCAAGTCCATACTCTATTCATTACTTTTCAGTGCCTCCCAGTTTTCTCATTTGTAAAACATGGGAGTAGGACAAGATGCTCACTAAGGTTCGACTTCTAACATCCTACACTGATATTTTAGGGTTTTCTGCTGCAGGGAATATGATTCATTCTTAGACGAAACCCCTTTTAGTTGTTTTCAGATAATTTTGATCCTGGCTGAAATTTTTAAACAGGATGTTGACAGATATACTCAATATTAATCTTGTCTCGCATGACATTCGGATTCCTGCCAATTCTAGGTCACTCGAAACCGTGGTGAAGCATTATTTTCTCTGTTCTTTTATTTTCACATAAACCTGCTCTATATATTTTTTCTTGTCCTAACCCTGAGGTATGGGTTTATATTTAACCAGATTCTTGCCTTAAAATTTTTTTGATTTGCACATTTGTCCAACTATAATATAGATTTCTAAATACCTTATTAAATCCATAATTATCTAGGCTCTCTTTGGAACATCATGTAAAACAATGTCACATATTCATAAAACTGGCCAACACTGAGAAGCACCATACTGCCGATTGCCAAGTGAACTATTACGACTAATAAAGACAAAACTTAAATTTTCTCTACATCACCTATGCATCTGAAACCTACACACATACTTGCAAGTACTTGCTGATTGTAATAAGTGTACAGTTTGAGTTTACATAGATTTTTTTAAAAGACATTTGGAAATCTAAACTACATCTCAACTAATGTCAGAATTTTAGATACTAAACCAATTATTATATAAGTTAGAAAATACTGCATCTGTACTTTTCTATTCTTCTGCTAGTTCCACCCAAGAATTAATCTTCTAGATGATTAGGATTACATGATAACAAAGTAAAACAAAACAAAAAACAACAACACTCAGAACCTTAATTGTCTCAGGGATGTCTACCTTTTCTTTTGAGATAATAAGTTTCTATGATGTTTACTCTGTAATTTTGGGGCTTTCTCCATTGGTCCAAACATGTGATGGCAATTACATATTTGTACCATTTAATTCTGATATAAAAAAATTGAATTAGAATCTTCAGCTAATGATTATTGCAACCAACATTCTTTATTGCCTCTTAGCTGGATTCAGGCTTAGTAATTTGCACAATTTCTTTCATTCCCATTCCTTATAATGGTACTCTGGTGAAAACCAACATTTATTGGCAGTCTTTTCATGTGAGTCAACAGTACTGGGTATTGGGGGAGGATACAAATATGAAAGATACAATGTTGTTGTTGTTGTTAGGTACAGTCAAGTTGGTTCTGACTCATGTCGGTTCCGACTCATAGCGACCCCATGGACCACAGAACGAAACACTGCCCGGTCCTGCGCCATCCTCACTATTGTTGTTATGCTTGAGCCCATTGTTGCAGCCACTGTGTCAATCCGTCTCATTGAAGGTCTTCCTCTTTTTCGCTGACCCTCTACTTTACCAAGCATGATGTCCTTTTCTGGGGACTGATCCCTCCTGACAACGTGTCTAAAGTATGTAAGACGTAGTTTCACCATCTTTCCTTTTAAGGAGCGCTCTGGTTGTACTTCTTCCAAGACAGATTTGTTCGTTCTTTTGGCAGTCCATGGTATATTCAATATTCTTCGCCAACACCACAATTCAAAGGCATCAATTCTTCTGTCTTCCTTATTCATTGTCCAGCTTTCACATGCATATGATGTGATTGAAATACCATGGCTTGGGTCAGGTACACCTTAGTCTTCAAGGTGACATCTTTGCTTTTCAACACTTTAAAGAGGTCTTTTGCAACAGATTTGCCCAATGCAATGCATCTTTTGATTTCCTGACTGCTGCTTCCATGGGTGTTGATTGTGAATCCAAGTAAAATGAAATCCTTGATAACTTCAATCTTTTCTCTGTTTATCATGATGTTGCTTATTGGCCCGGTTGTGAGGATTTTTATTTTCTTTATGTTGAGGTATAATCCATACTGAAGGCGGTGGTCTTTGATCTTCACCAGTAAGTGCTTCAAGTCCTCTTCAGTTTCAGCAAGCAAGGTTGTGTCATCTGCATAATGCAGGTTGTTAATGAGTCTTCCTCCTTCTGATGCCCCTTTCTTCTTCATATAGTCCAGCTTCTCAGATTATTTGCTCAGCATACAGATTGAATAGGTATGGTGAAAGGATGACACCCTGACAAACTTTTCTGACTTTAAACCACGCAGTATGCCCTTGTTCTGTCCGAACAACTGCCTCTTGATCTGTGAACAGGCTCTTCCTGAGCACAATTAAGTGTTCTGGAATTCCCATTCTTCGCAACGTTATCCATAATTTGTTATGATCCACACAATTGAATGCCTTTGCATAGTCAATAAAACACAGGTAAACATCTTTCTGGTATTCTCTGCTTTCAGCCAGGATCCATCTGACATCAGCAATGAT
>NW_004444057.1:6931315-6932952 GCF_000243295.1 Trichechus manatus latirostris | reverse complement strand
GTATTCTCTGCTTTCAGCCAGGATCCATCTGACATCAGCAATGATATCCCCGGTTCCACATCCTTTTCTGAAACCAGCCTGAATTTCTGGCAGTTTCCTGTAGACATACTGCTGCAGCCACTTTTGAATGATCTTCAGCAAAATTTTACTTGCATGTGATATTAATGATATTGTTTGATAATTTCCACATTTGGTTGTATCACCTTTCGTCGGAATAGGCATAAATATGGATCTCTTCCAGTTGGTTGGCCAGGTAGCTGTCCCCCACGTGTATGTCAGTTTTGTGTACTGTGGGGGCTTGCGTGTTGCTGTGATGCTGGAAGCTATGCTACCGGTATTCAGATACCAGCAGGGTCACCCATGGTGGACAGGTTTCAGCTGAGCTTCCTGACTAAGACAGACTAGGAAGAAGGACCCAGCAGTCTACTTCTGAAAAGAATTAACCAGTGAAAACCTTATGAAAGATACAGTACATACCCTCAAAAGCTTGTGGTCTAGTAGGAAAGATACGGACACGAATTATTCTATAATATACAAAATGATAAATATTAAAAGTGCATAAATAAGTGCCTGAGGGGATCTGAAGAGCTGGGATTTCACTAAGACTTGAAGATCAAGTAAATTTTAGACAGGGATGTAGTCAATTAAGGGATGATGCTCAAGGCAAAAGGAATGAAACAAAGATCTTCATGACTTTTATCATTTGGTTCATTTTTGAATAAATTTCTTCTGCATCCAGCCTCCTCCAAGCATAGACCTCTCTTAAAGATTCATCATTTAAGGTTCATTTTGAAGCCATATCTTTTAGGAGTCCTTTTTTATCCAGTTGGATTAAGACTTGTTATTTAGTTTAATTGAGATTAAAGAATTATCCTTCTTCAGTTTTTCCCTTATCATTAAATTAATTTCCTGTTGCTTAATTTTGCAATTTAGAAACCCAGGAATCAACCTCATTTATCTTCATCTCCTTCATCCCATATCCAATCATCACCAAGTCTCATTAATTCTACTTCCAAAATAAAGATTAAATCCATTCTCTCCAATTCTACCTCTCTGGTCCAAGCCACCAGCACTTCTCACCTAGACTATTGAAAGAATCTCATTTGACCTCCCATAGTTCCTGTCTATCTTTATACCCTCATACCCTGCTACTTTCTTCCTCACTCATCATGCTCCAAAGATATTGGATTTGTGACTGTTACTAAAATACACCAAACTGTTTCCTTGAAACCATTCCATACTTGATATTTCCTTTTGGAGCATGCTCTTCCCCTCCTTCTCCATATCCTTGATACCTTGTCATTCATGTTTCAGTTAAAATGTCATTTCCTTCTTTTTTTTTTAAATTGTACTTTAGGTGAAGGTTTACAGAACAAATAGTTTCTCATTTATCAGTCAGTACACATATTGTTTTATGACATTGATTAACAACCCCACGACATGTCAACCCTCTCCCTTTTCGACATTTTTTTGTTGGTGAAAATATACATAGCCAAAGATACCATTTCAAAAATTTCTACATGCACAGTTCAGTGACATTGATTATGTTCTTCCAGTTGTGCTGCTATTCTCACTTTAGATGAAGGTTTACAGAACAAAATAGTTTCTGATTAAACAGTTAGTACACATGTTGCCCT
>NW_004444057.1:6857310-6931215 GCF_000243295.1 Trichechus manatus latirostris | reverse complement strand
TGACAATGGTTAACAACCCCACTACATGTCAACAGTGTCCTTACTCAACCTTGGGTTCCCTATCACCAGCTTTCCTGTCCCCTTCTGCCTCCTAGTCCTTGTCCCTGGACTGCTGTGCCTCATTAGTCCCATTTTGTTTTATGGGGCTGTCCAATCCCTGGCTGAACTGTGAACCTTGGAAGTGACTTCACCACTGAGCTAAAAGAGTGTCTGGGGGCCATATTCTCGGGGTTTCTCCAGTCTCTTTCAGGCCAGTAAATCTGGTGTTTTTTTTGTGTGTTAGAATTTTGTTCTACATCCTTCTCCAGCTCTGTCCAGAACCCCCTGTTGTGATGCCAGTCAGAGCAGTCAGTGGTGGTAGCCGGGTACCATCTAGCTGTGCTGGACTCAGTCTGGTGACAGCCTTGGTAGCTGTGGTCCACTAGTCCTTTGGACTAATCTTTTCCTTGTATCTTGTTCTCTTCAGTCTCCCTTGCTCCTGAAGGGGTGAGACCAGTGGAGTATCTTAGATGACCACTCACTTGCTTTTAAGACCCCAGACGCTACTCAGCAAGGTAGAATGTAGAACATTTTCTTTATAAACTGTGTTATGCCAATTCAGCTAGATGTTCCCCGAGACCATGGTCCCCACAGCCCTCTGCCCAGCAATTCAGTCTCTCAGGGAGTTTGAAAGTGTGTATAGAGCGTCCATGACCTTTCCTAGTACAAGTTGTGCTGGTTTCCCCAGTATTGTATACGTCTCACCCTTCACCAAAGATACCACTTACCTATTGGCTATTTATTATTTCCCCCCACCCCTCGCATCCCTGGTAACCAACAAAGATTGTTACTTTTTGTGTGTAAACTTTTTCATGAGTTTTTACAATAGAGGTCTCATACAATATTTGTCCTTTTGTGATTGATTTATTTCACTCAGCATAATGTCCTCCAGTTTCATCCATGTTCTGAGATGCTTCATAGATTCATCATTGTTCTTTATCATTGCGTAGTACTCCATTGTGTGTATGTACCATAGTTTATCCATTTATCTGTAGATGGGCATCTAGGTTGTTTCCATATTTTTGCTATTGTGAACAGTACTGCCATAAACATGGGGGTGCATATGTCTATTTGAGTGACGGCTCTTATTTCTCTAGGATACATTCCTAGGAGTGGGATTGCTGGATCGTATAGTATTTCTATTTCTAGCTTTCTAAGGAAACGCCATATCCTTTTTCAAAATGGTTGTGCCATTTCCTTCTTAAAGAAGTTTTTGCTGACCTACCTCATCAGTGTGTTCTCCATTTCTTTTTTTCACAGAAATCCACTTATTTCCTTTGCGGCACTTATCCTAATTCATAATTTTTTAAAAGCAATCTACTTAGCTTGAGCAACAGGGTAGGTGTTTGAATATCATGTTTGCAGCAGGGTCAGGGTGGAAGGCTAAATAAACAAGAGAAAATATAAAGTTCACCTGTAAATAAATGAATCTGAGCTCAGGAGACAGCTGGACTGGAGAAATAAATTTAGGAATTATTAAACTATAGGTGATGTTTAAAGCTTCAAGAATAGATGAAACCATCCAGGGAAAAACCAAAGAAAAGAGGGCCAAGGACTATGTCTTGAAGATCTTTACACGATCTATAAAATAGGATTTAGCAAATTGGACAGTGAAGGAGTAACCAGTAAGGTAGAAGAAAAACCGGGACTGCATCATATAACGCAAGTCAAGAACAGAGTGTCAAGAGGAAAGAAGAGGTCATCTATGTTATACAATGACAAAGTTCAAGTAAGTTGAAGACAGAAATGTTTACATTAGATCTGACATCATGAAGGTTGTTGGGGACCTTGACTAGAGCAGTTTTAATTGAATACCATCATCTAAATTGGGTGGTAAGAACCAGACTATAGTGGATTAAACAACAAATGGGATTAAACAACAAGACAAAGGGAGTGAATGATGAGGTACTGAGGGCAGTTTTTGCAAGATATTAGATACCAGACATGTTCTTATGCAGATGGGTGTGAGGTAGGTAAGAAGGAGTATATGATGCAAGTGCGAGAATGCCTTCTCATGCCTGAGAATAGTGAGAATGACAGGGTCTGGAGCATGAGTAGAAGGACTGGCTTTGAATGGGAGGAGGGACTCTTATCTCCACTGTAATAAAAGGCAATTATGAGAATGCAGGTGAAGATCTGAAGCAAGAATTTAGATTGTAGTAGAAAGATGAAGGAGTCCCCATTTGGTGGCTTATGTACTCTCAATGAATTGGAGGTGAGTGAGGTCATTGGCTGTGACTAAGTGTAGAGGAAGGGTGGGAAGTTTGAGGAGTAGTATGAAGATACAGAATAGTTGTCTTGGAGAATAGGAAGCAACCTACTGGAAAAAAAATTCATGGCTAGTTTGCTCGGCAAAGTTGGATGCTCATCTGAGGTCTATGATTATGCAAAAAAAGTGAAACCAATCAGGAAGGCTGTGTTCTTTTGTCATTAGGAGCAGAGAGCAGGAGAGAAGGCTTCCACCTGCTGTTTTGTCAGGCAAGAATGATGGAAGGAGGAAATATGAGTGGGTAAGAGAAGTTTTAAAAAATAAATCTGGAAAGATATGTTGGGGCCAGCTCATGGAAGGCACTGAATATCAGGCTAAAAAATATGAACTTGAGTTCACAAGCAATAGGAGGCCATTGAAGAATTTCTGACCATGAAAGTGACATTTCCAAAGCTGTGCTCCTGCATAATTCACTGGTTTCGACTTACAGGGTCACTATGAGTCAGAATCAACTCAGCGGTAATGGGTTGGTTCAGTGTAAAGTACTGAGGTGTTTAAAGAAAAGAAACAGCCACAGAGACCATTTGTGAAGGACAAAAACCAAACTAAACCCATTGCCGGTGAGTGGATTCCGACTCATAATGACCCTATAGGACAGAGTAGAACTGCCCCACAGGGTTTCTAAGGAGCAGATGGTGGATTTGAACTGCTGACCTTTTGGTTAGCCGGTGAGCTCTTAACCACTGTGCCATCAGAGCTCCTGTGAAGGACCAGGGAGTGGATAACCAAAATCTAAATGAAGCCAGGTCAGACCATTGAAGGAGAAAGAGATCTTGGTATCTATGCGAATGAGACCAACTTGGCTGGAACATCCACCCACATGAGAAAGAGTCCTAAAGTCTCCACTAGAATTGGGCAGAATGTTACCTAAAGCAGCTAGAAGCAGACATACATCAAGGGACATAGTTATTACTCAAGGAAAGGAGTGAGAACTAGAGGAGTCACCTTGAGTATTAGATCCAATGGTAGGGTCATACGTGATCAAGAAGGGTTCAGGAAGTTGTGTGCATGATGGTCAGGGTCAAAATGGATCAACGAGTAGGCCATGGCCAATGTAAGGGTGCTGGGTGCTGGCTACATAGAGTAGGACAGGTCAGCCAGCCAATTGAAAGGAATAGAATAGAAAAGAATTTGGAATGAAGATTCCAGTTCAGTTTTACAGAATTGGTCAATTTAATGACAGAGCTCTGATTTGAATCTCGACCTCTAGATTTTAAGATTTCCTAAATATATTTATGGGGTTACCATGAGTAGGAATCAACTTGACAGCAACAGGTTTTGGATTTTTAAAAAAATACTTTCTATTTATATGTCATCTGTATGAGTTGAAATGGTAAAGTGAAAAGTACAAAATAACACAGTTGGAAGCTAAATCAGAATTGGTCTATTACAATACGGAACAAAAGAATCAGAAATATTTCAGAGAAATCCCAGGAGTTGATGATCTCCTTCAACCCAGGAGCCAGAAGCTGTGCTATTAATCCTGTGGACATCACTGGGAATCTGAAAGTTCAATCCTTTCCTTAGTAAATCTGCCACTTGGGTGGTTTTAGATTTTTTAATTTCAAAAGTAAACTCTGCTCCATCTCCTACCATTTCATAAACATAATAAGCAATAGTACACCAGGATAGAATCTCATTAAGTTTTATTAAAATACATCCTTCCAATGTTTCCTAACCATCAGCTAAGTGCCAAACATTGTTCTAGGCTATGGATACAAAGAAAAATAAAACACCATCTGTGTTTCTTTCCCTCAGGCTGCTAACCAAAATGTCGGCAGTTCGAATCCACCAGCCACTCCTTGGAAACCCTATGGGGCAGTTCTACTCTGTCCTATTGGAGGTCGCTATGAGTCGGAATTGACTTGATGGCAATGAGTTTTCAAGAAACCTACAGTCTATTGGTAAAGAAAGACAAGCAAACAGATGTTTATAGTAGATGTTGTAACTGTGGTGTGTACTGGGTTTATGGATGAAGTATAACTCATTCTAAGGCCAGGGAGCACGTGGGGAGGTGATAGTGGTGATGAGGGTTGTGATAGTTAAGGCTGTGTATCAGCTTGGCTGGGCCATGATTCTCAGTGGTTTGGTAGTTACATAATGATGTAGTTCGGCAGTTATGTAATAACGTAGTTTGGCAGTCACGTAATGATGTAGTCATCCTCCATGATGGGATCTGATGTGATCAGCCAGTCAGTTATAAGGGGAGTTTCCTTAAGCATGTGGCCTGCATCCAATAAATATTTGGATGGTTTGGCAAAGCTCACTTGCTTGCTCTGGATCCTGCATCCAGTTTGTGATTATCTGATCTCCGGTATTTGGGACTTGAGCTAGCTGCCTCCCGTATTGCCTGCCAATCTTGGGTTCAACAGCACCTGCAGCTATGTGAGTGAGAAGAAGCCTCCAGCCTGATGTTTGACCCACAGACCACAAACTTTGGACTTGCTGGCCTCTACAACTGTGTGAGATAAACCTTCCCTGAGATAAATCTTTTTCTCTCTCTCTCCCTCTCTCTATATATAAATATGCTTCACTGTTTCGCTTCTCTGGAGAACCCGGCCTAAGACAAGGGTAGTCACAAAAGACTTCCCTGAAGAAGGATCACAACACAAAGAGGCAGGGTGGGTACAGGATTAGGTCATCTTAGAAAGAGGAAGTAACCTGGAGGTACTGACCTGAGTGGCACTTTCGGGCACATTTCAGGTAGTTGCATATGGTTGGAACTATCACTATGACATTTCAATTAGGCTTAGGTTTTACCTATTTCATGTAGATTTTATTTCTCTAGCATAATCTATATTTATTTTGTCTTTTTCCCCTCCTTTAGTTTGAAGTTCAATTAAGATTTTTTTTTCGCTCTTGCTTAACTTTCATAAGAACCAAATAGTTTTTATTACAATGGATATATGTAATAAATCCAGGAATAATACAAACAATATTTCACTAAAATAGAAGTATATGAAATAGGTCATTAAAAAAGGGTGAGAGGACTTATTTATTGTCTTAGTTGAAATTAACCAAAAGGAAAGCTAATGTAATTGAGGCAATAAAAGACTGACAGATCTGTAAGTTTTCTTCAGGAATGTTTTCAAAGAACAAAAGCCTTTTCATATAAATAAAAGTGTTTGTGGGGAAGGAAAAAAAAAAAAAAAACAAACCTCAGACTAGTTTCCATTTCCTTAAGAATTCATCCTGAAGTGAATTCTTAGCATCTTCGTACCGCTTTATTGACAAATAAATTAAGGTACTTTATTTTGTTTGCCAATATTCCCATATATCTTTGTTCAGAAGCCACAGCTTCTGTTAAATAAATTACTTCGCTGTGGCTTTAGACAGAAAGAAACCCCAAAAGAAGGACATCTTTTCTCAAATTCAATTACTGACTCTTGAGACTTGTATGGAAAAATTTTGGCTATGAAAAATAAAAAATCAGCCACTTGCATCTATAAATGTTGCTTACAGCATCAAGATAGATTATACAAGGTCTGGTTCTAATATTCTCACTTCTTTAGATACAATTATAAAAGATAAGCACTGATTCTCACTTTCAGTATAGTCAGCTCTGTATTTCCCTCAATGTCTCCTGACACTCTCTTCGATTTATGGAGTTAATTACGTTCTACAAAATTTAGCCCCCAAGATCCCAAAATTCTTAGCTGCTAAGGTCCACAAGTGAGATCAGTTAGATAGATGAGGCATTTCCCTTCTCTCATGCAATCCTTTTTGAACTACAAGTACTGTGATAATATATCCAGGATTCTGTAGCAGGGTCATAGTTTCAAATATTCTTGTGTATGAATATAAATTACATATCAGAATGTAAATTTATATATAAATGTATGTCACGCTGTGTTCTGATTTTTGGTTCTAATACTATGATTCCTATAGATTATATATTAAAACTTTGAAATGAAAAGTGCATTTTAAAAGAGTTCTCATTTTTAAAACTCCAGTTAATCTTTAAAAAAAAATTTCCTGCTCACTATATAAATAAATAAATGTGTATATACACGTCTAAATTAATTAGTTATATATATGTATATATATATGTATACATATATATATAATCAAACTTTGCAACCTCATGTCTGGTTTTGGTATACCGTACAAACAATAAAATAAGATAAAATAAAAGCATTTTGAAAAATAACTGTCTTTTGCCAGCAATTTACTTAGCTCCCTGGGATAAGGCCAGAGGTTTGGCATTCATCCAGAGTTAGAAAGACCTATGTCCCTAAAGAACCATCAAATTGTTTCACTGGTCAGCTGGGAAAAAGGAACCAGAAGGGACTGTTTGTCAGATAGGTTGACATCTGTGGTTCAATTTATGATGAGACATTTACTTGAAGTCAGAATCCTGACTATTACAGAGAGTTTAGTGTGGTAATTTTACCGTCTTTTCCCTTATAAATTTAGGAAATTTTGAGAGTTGAAGCTAATATTAGGATTCTAGATTAGTTTGATACTATTGACCAGAGTCGGGTAAGTACTTGTTCTGCCTTTGAGAACTCATTCTAGTTTTTGTTTTCTTCCATTCACTAAACACACATCTACCTCTCTTGCATCCTTGTATTTCCTTAGCCTCAGAAATTCACCTTTTTGAGGCTCTTATCTATAACAAAATAAGGTCAGTCTGTGGCTGAGGGCTCCTCCCTCCTTTGTTTTCCAAATTCTATTCAAAATCACCTAGAATAGGAACAAGGCTCCTTCACTATTCACTAGGAATGGTCAAGGAAAAAGTGACCCCTTTTGTTGGCCCATACTGAGATGACAGCTTGGCGTGGCAGGACTTCCAGTTCTTGACTTCCAGTTCAAATCGGGGCAACATTTTCAGCTATCAGTTTCTGGGATTAAGGAAAGCATCTACAGAAATGCTTTAACATTTTCAGGTCTTGCAGGCACCATTTATTATGCCAGCATGGGTTAACACACTTCTCCTGGGTCCAACTGCACACTAAGCAACTCAGGAAAAATGTTGTTGCTCTTACATTTCCTCCATATTTCTTCTAGTTATATACACTTTGGCAAATACTATACAATTATGGCTTTATTTAATAGAGAAATTCAGAGGCATAGCAATCTAGTCCAAGACAGTGAGTCTTTAAATACAAATATTCTTCCAGACTACCACAAAGCAAGTAGGGGCAGATATTTAATATACACATAAGAATATATATCTAACATAACCCCATTGGCCAGAAATAAACCCTGTGCTTTAAAACAGAAGGCTCCGCACTTATTCATTAGAGAATAGCTTGCTATCACAACAGGATCTGTTTCTATGCATTCTTTCAAAATTTGATTTGAAGAGCCCAAGCCCCCCAAAAGTATCCACTTTTTCCCTCCAAATTTATTCGTATGACCAATGTAGTTGTTCTCTAACCTCAATCTCGTATCAGGAAATGTTCAGCCACTAAAAATAATAGTGAGGTTTCTGGGAAGTGCAGAAGAGAACACTGTTCAGTTTTTCTATTTTGGCAAAAAGAGGTTTATACCAGGGTCAGCTGCGTCAGTACTGACCGCTGCCTGACAATTGGCTTGCAATCCCTAATTCTCCATTTGAGTTTACGGAGACAAATAAATGTCCATCTGGTGATGTTTGGACACAGGAGTGGCCAAGACAGCACTGCAAATTTCCTGGAAGGAAGCATCTTCCTTCTGGGTTCTCATCTGGATTACTTAACTGCGTTCCCAAACAGCACACACGCTTCTGGTGATCATAGCAGTCTCCACGGTTAAGTAGGAAACCTTTGAAACCGATCAAGTTCCAATTCCCATGTGCCTTTCTTGTCTGACATTTAGCTAGCACTTGTCCTTCCATTCAGCCTCTCTGGACCCAGAAGTCACGAGACTTTCGGTTTTTATTTTACCATTGGAGCCCTGGTGGTGCAGTGATTTAGAGCTTGGCTGCTAACCAAAGTGTTGGCAGTTCAAATCCACCAGCCGCTCCTTGGGAACCTTACAGGGCCTTTCTATTCTGTCCTATAGGGTGGCTATGAGTCAGAATTGAGTTGACAGCAGTGGGTTTGGGGTTTTTTTTGGCTTAACGGATGGACAGAAGGAAGGGAGCACCATTTCCTGATAATGGTATAATTCCAAAATTAGTCTTACAAACAAAGGAGGGAGGAGACCTTGACATCATTGAATTCCCATAGCTGTTGTAGCTAGAAAATTCTGGACCCCAACCAAAAATTTCAGAAAGAATCTTCTTACTCTTTGTTATTTATAAAATCAATATATTTCCAGACTTCTCACAGAGTATGATCTGAAATACGCAGTTTGAAAAAGATGGGGAGAGAAAGAAGAGGAATTTTGTACTTTTCTGACGAGATAAAATTGATTTTCAACAAATGACTGTCTTCTTCCAGTTTATAAGTTTTAACGAAAGTAGGTTATAGGGGACAGTAAGAGTTGTCTTCTGTCCAGAAAGCTTTCCCACCTTCTCTTATCTGATAACATTCCCTGACCCTTGACCTATGGCCATATTTATTACTCATTTAAATTTTTTTTTTTTTTGTGATTTAGGTAAACGTTTACAGAGCAAATTAGTTTCTCATTAAACAATTAATATAAAAATTATTTTGTGACATTTGTTGCCAACCTGGTGATGTGCCAACACTCCCCCCTTCTCCATCCCTGGTTCCCTGTTTCCATTCGTACAATTTTCCTGTCCCTTTCTGCCTTCTTGTCTTTGTTTTTGGGCTGGTGTGCCCATTAGTCTTATATACATGATTGAACTATGAAGCATGTCCCTCATATGTGGTATTGTTGGCCCTATAGTCCTGTCTAATCTCTGGGTGAAGGGTGAACCTCAGGAGTGACTTTATTACTGAGTTAAAAGGGTGTTCAGGGGCCATACTCTCAGGGTTTCTTCAGTCTCTGTCAGACCAGTAAGCCTGGTGTTTTTTTTTTTTTGTGGATTTGAATTTTGTTCTACATTTTTCTCCAGCTCCGTCCGGGATCCTTTATTGTGATCCCTGCCAGAGTAGTCAGTGGTGGTAACCGGGCACCTCCTTCTGAGATTTCTGTATAGATTTTGTGAGAAAGAAGCTGTGTTCCTTGGAGTTGGGTATAAATTAAGGTTCGTTGGTTGCAGGTACAATAAGTCAACTGTGACTAACTCAAGCAAATAAAAAATTGTTGTATTTATGAAGTACTGTAATATTTCTTGAGGTCTTCTCTGTAACAAATCTCTAAGCTTTGCAAGGACTCCTGGAGCAGGCACTTACCATTGGGGGGACTTCTGAAATCAGTGAGAAGATTTTGGCTTTGGGGTACCAGGGCTCTGTTTTAGAAAACAGTCTCTCAGTGGATGACAAGAAGAGATAACCTGACAGGTAATCTAACTAGAGATTGTAAAAACAAAGATAAGCCTGCTTTAAGACATACAAGCACTACCTGGGTAATGTCTCATTAATGGGAGTAAAATAAAGAGATGACTTAGGAGTCAATATGATATTCATTGGGGCAATGGGAAGCTAGCTCCTTGGTACATTAATTGTGCATGCTAAAAAAAAGAATTCAGAAGAATGCATTCCCTTTAGTATGATAGTGTGAAATCTATAAGCCAGGTCTCTAATGTTCTGGTCAAAGATAAGAGGTTTTGCCATAACAAGTGACTTAACACTCATGCATCAACCATAGAATTTAGGCAATAAAGTCTTTTGCAAAGCAACTTTGTCCCCCTAAGCCAAAGGAAGCAAAGGTCCTTTTGAAACCTAACCTTAAGTTCTTGCACACTGAGGTTTACCAAAAGGTGGATTTAAGCTATGGAGGGGTACAATAGGTATTTCGCTGATCCTGAAATAGTAAATAAAGCTGTAAGTTGCAGGCTGTGGAAATGACAGAAGGAATCTGCCTTGGGCTGTGATGATTTGTACAAAGTAAAATCAGCAAACAACACTCAGGTAGTAAGTAAGTTTCCTGTTTTGCCAGTTTTATAATAAATGTGTTTTTCTTTTCAGCTGAACTTTCCATCAACTTAAATCATTTATTTCCTTGGAGGTAATTTAAGTACATGGCCAATGAAATAGTTTATTGTATTTGTGTAAAAGAAAACACATGCACACACAGAAAAGCTCCGCAAACCCAAACTTTGGTAGCTCAATGTTTCATCAATTTAAATATGCTTAAAAGCATTCCTAACATTCTGGAACATCCCTCTGATTAGAATTGCTGAATGGTAACCTCATATATAGACTTACTTCGAAAATGATGAAGCAAGTAAGGAAAAAAAATTGCATATGTGGGTTAAAAAAAAGTTCTGATTTATTTGGAACTATTTTCTTAATCCGCTTGTTAGACATGCAGGCATTCGTTTTTAACTATAATAGAGAAGTAGCTTTATGTTACTCCAAGTCACATGTCACTTAGAATCAATCCCTTCCCCCTGCAGTTTGAATTTTTACAATAAGGCCAATTTTCAGAGTAGGTGACCATGCTATAACCTGGTAGATGCTGGCAGGGGGTTCCTTCCTCAAAGTGGTTCATTCTCCATCTTTTATGGGGTCTGAAATTATACCAGTAAAGACTTATTTCTTGGGTCATGAAGATCTTTTATCCATCAAGACGAATCTGCTTTTACTGGGGAAGCCAGCACAACTTGTATAAGGCAGGGTCATGAAAGCTCCATAGACATATCCAAACTCCCTGAGGGATCGAATTACTGGGCTAGGGGCTGTGGGGACCACGGTCTCGGGGAACATCTCGCTCAATCGGCATAACATAGTTTATAAAGAAAAGGTTCTACATTCTACTTTGGTGAGTAGCATCTGGGGTCTTAAAAGCCTATGAGCGCCCATCTAAGATACTCCACTGATCTCACCCCTTTGCAAGCACGGGAGAATGAAGAAAACCAAAGACACAAGGGAAAGATTAGTCCAAAGGACTAATGGACCACAACTATCACGGCCTCCACCAGACTGAGTACAGTACAAGTAGGTGGTGCCCCGCTACCACCACTGACTGCTCTGACAGAGATCACAATAGAGGGTCCTGGACAGAGCTGGAGAAAATTGTAGAACAAAATTTTAACTCACAAAAAAAGACCCAACTTACTGGACTGAAGGAGACTGGAGAAACCCTGAGAGTATGGCCCAGGACACGCTTTTTGCTCAGCAGTGAAGTCACTCCTGAGATTCACTCTTCAGCCAAGGATTAGACAGGCCCATAAAACAAATGAGACTTGAGGGATACACCAGCCCGAGGGCAGGGACTGGAACGCAGGAGAGGACAAGAAAGCTGGTAATAGGGAACCCAAGGTAGAGAAGGGAGAATGTTGACATGTCATGGCGTTGTTAACTGATGTCACAAAACATATGTGTCCTAACTGTTTAATGAGAAGCTGGTGTGTTCTGTAAACCTTCATCTACGTACAATTAAAAAAAAAAAAAAGAACAATCACTTTTAAAGTGCAAACACCTGTGGGATGGGCGACTCTTTAAGCATTACATTATTTTTCAACTTGATCACTAGCTGAGAGTGTATTGGACATGTACTGGTTTTGTCCATCACTTCCCTTCCTTTCCATTAGGAGGATAGTCTTTCCTTGAAAGAAGTCCTTTCTCTCAGTGCAGCCCTGGGCTTCTGGTGGGATCTGCCAGTCAGAACACTCTACTTCTTTACCCTTATTCCCCACAAGCATGACCCAAGCTTGGCCAACCATATTCTCCAACCCTAACCACAAGGATTTGTCCATGTCCAGGGATGGGTAGCCAACCTAAGTCAGATAGAGTTCGTTCTTGTACTTTTTCTAACTGGAGATGGTGGGAAAATGCTTTCTTTCCTCTTCAGAGGAGAGATGATTAGGAGGCCAGCCCATAGCTGTTTATGGCCATGTTTCCAGTCTCTTGGAATACTCATCTTGAGAGAATGAAGCCTCAGTGCAAAGAGAGGCAGAGATGAGTGACAGATGTGTCCTTATGGTTTCAGAGATGCTGACTCCATCGGACTCTAAGGCTAATGGCATATGTGTTCTTAGTCTGTTTACACATGCAAATAAATCTCCCTTCTTCCTTAAGCTGTTATGACTGGGGCATCTGTCATCTGCAACCAGCAGAGGTCTGAGAACAGAAAACAAACATTTTATAAAAGGACACAGGATGACTAAAGGAGGGATGGAGTTCTAGGTTCAGGAATGTGTGTCTGTGTGTGTCTGGGAGGGGTGGGTCAGCCATAATTGGAGTTAAACGGTAGTCATCGTGTGTTAAAGTCACTAGCATCTTTTTAGGTTATATTTTGAAGTGAATGAGAGGTAGGGCAAGGTGGCCAAGGTTTCTGAGAATGAGAACTAACATCACTCTGGGCCACAACGGCCTTGCCATCCCCTGAGCTATTGAATTCAGAGTGAGGCTGCCTGGGACCAGAAGGAAGAGTAAGAATACACATGTATTTGATTAAAGACCTTAGTGCTAGGGGTCAGTCCACTGACTCAGCTTCCTCACCAAATAAAAGAAGCAACGTGCAGTCCAGAGGGAATCACTCTTTTGACCCATACTTGACCTTAAAATGACTGGCTTGACTGAAACTTATATGAGTTCATAAATACATGAGGGGGGATTTTTTTCTATACCGTAGTTTTTTTTTAAACAGAAACTTAGAGAAAAGATGGGCAAAGAAGAAAAGATAGGATTTAATGTTTTCTTCCCACCTGCCCCCAACTATTAGAGTCCTAGAAACTTGAGATTATTTTAATTTTAACCTGTCAACACATCAATAGGACAAAATTGTCATTAGACAGTACATAATACTATTTTTTGTCAAAATGAAAGTAAGAATTAGATATCTTGCAATAATATCTTTTTGCACTAGATAGAAAATACGGTTGATTGTCTGAAAGCTTCTCTCTAGTGAGCTGAAGATTTTTCTCCAACGTGCTCTACAGTCATAGCTTTTTATTATGCAACCAATTAAAAAATCTGGTTATGGTGCTTTAAAATAGAAACCACAAAGTGCATAATATTCTCTAATGGTTTTTATTCATTTAGGCTTCTTGGTGGTAAAAGGAAGTTGGTAAACTGTTTTATGGTGTTTTGTTGAAAGAGAAAAAAATTGACCCTCAGCAGTGTTCAAATGGTTCTCCATTTGAACCTGGGGAAAATGTGATTCAAAATCGAAAATTAAAACCAAAACTCATATTCAAAGCTCTACCATGCAGTCAGGATGCTGGGAGTGTCCCCCTTTTTGCAGCCACTGCATCACCTACTTCCTCCTCCTCCATTTGTTTCCACATTGCTCCTCTTTTTCCAAAGTTACTTATGAGTAATAAAGGAAGCTCGAGTAAGAACAATGGCATGTTCCTGGCTTTACAAGAATGGCACACATCAAAGGAAGACATTTATCCCAGGGAGCCACAGTTTTGCAAGAGATCCACCGGGCAAAAATAAACTTTGATATTGAGGCTACATAAAAAACCAAAAATCAAAACCGTTGCCATCAAGTCAATTCTGACTCATGGTGACCCCATGTGTTACAGGGTAGAACTGCTCCATAGAGCTTTCTTGGATATAATCTTTATGTAAGCAGATCACCAAGCCATTCTTCCATGGTGGTGCTGGGTGGGTTCGAACCACCAACATTTCAGCGCAAACTGTGCCACCCAGAGACTCCTGTTGCTGTATTGTTCTTGTGTGCCCTCAAGCAGAGACAAACGCAAAAGAACCCAATCCTTACTGTGTAAGGTGGTGTAGGGTTAAGTTGCTGCTCTGAAGTCTGAACTGCCCAGCTGTTGCTTGTATTTGTTTAACCTGGGGCAAGGTAATTCACATCTCTAAAAAAAACACCAAACCGGTTGGTTGCCATCTCGTGGATTCTGACTCATAGTGACCATATAGGACAGAGTAGAGCTGCTCCATAGAGTTTCCAAGGAGCACCTGGTTGATTCAAACTGCTGACCTTTTAGTTAGCAGCTGTAGCTCTTAACCACTGCGCCACCAGGGTTTCCTAACATCTGTAAGCCCTCTGCTTGTTTTTGTGAATTCATAAATGTACTTACCTCTGAGATTATTCTGTGAAGTGTTTAGCAAAATGCCTGGCACATAGTATTAAACGTTAACTTGTATTATCGTTAATGGCGACAACCTGACGTTGTTTTATTTTATTTCCCACAATGTGTGTTTATAGTTTCTTAGTTTTAAAATCAAAACCAAAGTGGCTATTAAAATTCTTGTGAATCACCCAGATTTCGTCCCCAACCAACCTTTCCTGCTTGTTTCCGGCTCATTCGGCTATTGTTTAAAACACTATTGTCTTCCCTTCCTTGTGCCTGTCTGCACTTTTAGACAAGCTCCTGGCCCCACTGGAGAGCGGAGAGCTGACCCCCCAGGGCCTCGGGCCTTCCTTCTTAGGCACTGCCCTTCCCTCCGTTGCTCTCACTGCCACCAGGTTTGTGCGACAACACTTACCAGATCTGTTTGTCTCCCGTGTTTCAGCTTCAGAGACTTTCCCTTAGCAAAAAGTTTATTCACTCCTAGTCTCTTAAGGTGGAAAAGAATCCAGCCTGGAGTTAGCAGTTCGTGTGCTGTCTGCATTCACGCTAAATGGAGGTCAGGCCAGGCCAGCAGGCTGCTGGGCCGGGATGCGGTTGGCATTGGGGCCTCACTTTTTGTTTTGTTGCCAAGAACACTGTATACATCACCCAGGGTAATAGGCCAGTGTGTAACCGTCACATGGTAATACTGACCTCTAGGGGCTGGCTTTCCTTCACATAGAGCCTTTATCTTCTCATTGAGCTCCAGGACTGTGATGGCAGCCTCTTGCTTAGCTGTTGCCAAATCAGTTTGTAGCTTTTTCACTTTCCTTTTGTGCTTTAGTTTCTTAAAAAAATAAGAGTTTCCATCACTAGAGACAGACACTTCAAAGGAATAAAAGGGACTAATGGTGTCTGAACAAACATGGCCTTTGAAGCCCAACTTGGATGAAATGCTCCCTGTTTATCTGGGTTGAGTCCTGTCTGAGGTCTGTGAATCGGAGCAAATGTGCTCCTGAGGTCGGTGCATTTCAGTCCCCAACAATGAAAGCCCACTGGACATCATGGTATCTCTTACCCTCTCAAAGGATTTTTATCTGGATCTGAACCCTGTGGATTAGGCCTGCTTATAACAGAGGCAATTAGAGAAGAACTCTAGGTACCAGTTGGCTTTTCACCACAGAGCTGCTAGTGCCTAAAGGTATCTGAATGTTTTCTTTTCCAGTTTGTAAGTGGTGGTGTTGTTCTTGCCAGCGAGTCGATTCCAACTCATAGCGACCCCATATGTGCAGAGTAGAACTGCTCCACAGGGTTTTCAAGGCTGTGACCTTTTGGAAGCAGATTGCCAGACCTGTCTTCCGAGGTACCACTGGGTGGGTTCGAACCACCAACCTTTTGGCGAGTAGTAGAGCACTTAAGTGCTGGTGCCACCCAGGGACTCCCGATCTCTAAGTAGACTCACATTAAATAGTCAGAGCCTTGATTCTGAGTCATTTTTTTCCCCTGACGCCATAATGGTTTGTATTCAAATAAACTAAAGTTTTAGATATTACCACAAAATACTGATAATCTGAAGAAGTTTACTACAGTATCTATATAGGGAAAGTGGTCAAGGGTAAGAATAGTTTTCGAGCAATAGAGGACAAGAATGATTTGCTATAAAACAATTTGATTTATGAGATTCTTCTAAACCTTTGAAAGAACTACAGGAGGAAGTTGTTACATAACCGAAGTATTCACTCGGAGACTTTCTGAATAGAAAGCTCCTTTTATGAATTTCAAAGAGGATTGGATTTGTCAAAATGGGATTTATCTGCAACTCTGGTGAAGCTGTCTATTGTGAAAAGTGCTGTATTTGCATTTTTGTGTTGCTTTGGTGTAGCTGCCTTTTCACTGAAGAGCTCACCTTGCCGAATCTTTATAGGCTGGTCATTAGGAAGCTCGGAAAGTAAACAACTAACATTTATTATCAGACATAAATCTTGAGATAGGGAAAGGAATGGTTTGTGCTCACCGGGGAAGAGCATATTCTTCCTGGGATCCAGAAGGGAGTACATTGGGGCAGAAAGCAATCACCCCCATATTTTGAGAGTAAAGTCAGTAAAAGCATCTTATCAAAGATGGGATTAGATGTACGGTATTTTCATGCAAATAGAGTGCACATTATCCTTTTTTTGCCAACCACGCACCCCTCCTGCGCTATTTTTGTAGGAGCACTATGCCACACACGGTATGTGTCAGCACGTTATTTGTGAAAAAAATACGGTACATAGGCTTTCCATTTTAAAGACAGGTTGTCTTCTAGACCGGAAACAGGAAAATCGGGACTCCTTTAAAGCTTAATTAATGGCGTGAACATGTCTAAAAGAGAATGTGTTATTCAGAAGAGAATGGTGGTCATGGAACTTCTTTAATGGGCGTGGGAAGGGTAGAATTTGGCAGGCTTCACCCAGCACAATTCAGGTGAGAGATGTCCAGAACCAACAACATAAGTGTCTGGTCTGTGTGACATGTCTACTAACTAGTTGCTGTCAAGTCGATCTGACTTATGGCAACCTCATCTGTGCCAGAGTAGAATTATCCTTCATAGCATTTTCAATGGTTAGTTTTTCGGAAGTAGATTGCCAGGACTTTCTTCTGAGGCGCCTCTGGGTGGACTCAAACCTCCAACTTTATGGTCAGCAGCTGAACATGTTAACTGTCTGCGTCACCTTGGGACTTGGCACTTCTACCTGTTGCTGTGTACCACTGAGTCAATTCTGAATCATAGTGACTTTGTAGGACAGAACAGAACTTCCCCATAGGGTTTCCTAGGCTGTAATCTTTATGGGAGCAGATCACCAGGTCTTTTCTCCCAAGGAGCAGCTGCTGAGTTTAAAACCCCAACTTTTAGTTAGTAGCCAAGTGCTTAACCATTGTGCCACCAGGGCACTTCTACTAGAGTGGTAATATTCCCTCCTTCATTCACACACATCAAGGCCAATAAGGTCTCTGCCTCCATGCCATGAAGGCCTTTGTTGTTAACTCCCTTCCTTTGAGTCCACATTCACCAAAAACCTTCACAATTTGACCTGTCACGTAGATTCAACTCGTCTATGGGTGGTGCGAACGGTTTGCTCTCAGTTACTAACTAAAAGGCTGGTGGTTCGAATTCTTCCAGCAGTGCCATGGAAGAAAGTCCTGGCAATCTGCTTCTGTAAGATTACAGCCAAGAAGGAGAGCAGTTTTACTCTGAAGCACATGGGATTGACATGAGTTGGAATCCACTCGATGACAATGGGTAGATTCAACATGTAGTTGTTCAGGGAGAGACTGAGCTGATCAAGAAATGCACATGTCTGGTACTTAATGACGGCATTTCTCAAAGTAAATTATTAAATTGTCTCTTATCTGTGAGTTGGTTAGCTTCAGCTCGTTCACAAGGAGATGGTCCGTCCCAGACAGACAGTGATAGGACCTGTGAGGTCCTATGTGGTCATCACTGACGTTTCCTGATGCTACTTCAAGACTGCTCCATGCTCAGACTTTCACACATGCCTTTTACCACTTAGAAGTTTGGGGATAACAAGTAGAAGGAAGGTCACAGAAATGAAAATTGAGAAAGTAGAAGGAATGAAGGAGAGTCTGGCAAGAGCGATTTGGAAGAGCGTTAATTAAAAGTATTAAAAAAAACCCAAAACTGATAATGGCATGCATGCTGAAGTGTTAGTGTTTAAGTGTATGGATGAGTGCAATTTACTCTGTAACCCATAAGATATAAGATGGATAGAAGGGTGGATAGAGAAATGAACAGATAGATATGATAAATCAGAGATAGCAAAACGTTAATTGCAGAATCAAGTTGTTGAGTGTATGATGTTTACTATGCAATTATCTCAACTTTTCTGTATGCATGAAATTTTCATAAAAAATTTTTAGGGGAAAAAGAATTGAAGATTTAGTTTCCTTACATTGCCCTCTCTCTTAATTTTAATACCAAACACCAAACCAAACCCACTGCCATTGAGTCGATTCTGACTCATAACGACCCTATAGGTCAGAGTAGAACTGCCCCGTAGAGCTTCCAAGGAGTGGTTGGTGTATACGAACTACCAACCTTTTGGTTAGCAGCCGTAGCTCTTAACCACTGCGCAACCAGGGCTGCAATCTTAATAGACGGTATTAAAATTCTCAAATCATGTCACAACCGTTCATATGCAGATAAGTTTTCTTCCAAAAGCTTTTTTTTCAAAGTAGGCATTGGTAGTAAATAAACAAAAGCAAAAACTATGCAATTTGGTGGGACTTGATGGGTGATCACTAGGAGCTGGCACAGTGTCACTCAGAAGTCTTATCATGTTACATTTCTTTTCTGACAGATGACTTGATGGGCACAGTATAGAAACTCTAGACAGACACAGTGCTTCTCAATTTCAGCAAGGAATTTAACTCGCTTTTTTATTCAAATTTCCAGGCCACCTTTTGCCTTTCTCTTAGGATAATTATATGGTCTGTTTCTTATTATGTTACTACATTTGTATATTTGCCTTATCATCTTAAAGAAATTAAGGGATATTTAGTTTGGAGAAGCAGTTACAGGGGGGTTGTGCCAGTTGACTTCAGATATCTGAGGGAGTATTCAGAGGAGAAGTTGAGTCAAACAGTGTTGTTTAGAGATACCATGAGGAACAAAGTGTAGAAAACAAGAGGAGGCAGATTTTGGCATAACGTGAGAAAGCATCCCCAACAATAAGAGCTGCATCCATAACAAAATAGAATGGCTCCTGGCAAAGACCAGCCTGCTCTGGGGATGTTCAAGTGGAGACTGACCGAGGATCTTCCTGCAGGCCCATGGTAACTCCTGGGGTCAGGTCAAGAGGTAATTATTGGACTACTTCCAACTCTATTCACCTCTGGCTTCCTCCTGTCCTTCCCCCTCCCACCCATCTGCCCCTCAGAGACACAGACCATGCCTGAATGAATACCTCATAGCCTCTAAGGTTGGTGCGATAGTCAGGGGTACTTTAAAGATAATTCTGGTATTTGTAAGGAGTTGGATAAGATGACAAGATGGCCTGTAGGTCTCTTAGAATTCAGGGATAATATGACACAAATTGTGCGAACTTTATCATTTAACTACAGGGGAACAGGGAAGGAGAAAATTAATTTTAAAGTAAACCTTGAATAAAGGACCTACATTGGTTGCTTAAGGTTTCTGCGGGGACCTTTTGAGTATTCATATAAATTTTAAAATAGTTTAAAGTCTTTCTCTTTTTTCTTTTCTCCAGACAGAACGGCTGTATGCTATTAATTCATAGCTTTAATCAAGCCCTTTGGGCATTTCAAAAAATTCAAATTTGCCAACATGTTCTTTATTAGTCATAGACATCAAATGATTTCAACAATGATAATATTTTCCTTGACTTCTCTGACGTTCACTAGCCAGGCAACCAAAATGTTGTACTTGAGTCTAATGGAGTCTGTTATGGTCTCCTTGGTAACTGTGAACTCTCCTCTGGTGATTACTAAAAGGATAGGAAGTCTTTATAGCTTGGAGGTAAATTCCTATTACCTTTCTCTTTTCCTACTTCTTCCACAGGGTGGAATGAGGGAGGAAATCATGTATTTGTGCAATGTTTTGAAAAGGAAACATCTATCCGTATCACATTGCTGAATAGCCTGCATTATACCAAGTTAATGGGAATTAGAAATAATCAGGGAACTATTTATAGAAGAGTTCCAACACGGATTTGCCAGCACTGTTTAAAATTCCTGGGTATTTCTACACACTTTGAATCTGGGCCTGGGCTTTGTCATTTACTGGCCATGAGAAATTGGATGAGGGACATGACATCTCCAAGCCTTAGATCCCATTTCATACAGCTATTGTGGGGATCAAATAACATAAAGTGTAAATGAAGGTGCCCAGCGTCCAGAGCAGCCTACGCCTGACCCACGGATTTGGGACTTGCCAGCCTCCACAACCACATAAACCATTTCCTTGAGACATTGCAACAAATTACAGAAACCAAAGATGGGAGGGAAAGTATTGAGGGGGGGAGGAGTAGCTGATACTAGAGATGATGGAGTGGAACAGCAATTTGGAAAAGTTGGACATTTGGGACATCTTTCTTTTTTTTAAAGTATTTATTTTAGTATTATGATTTTTTACTCTAGATGAAGGTTCACAGAACTAGTTTCTCTCCAAACAGTCAGTACACATATTGTTTTATGACATTGGTTAACAACCCCACGACATGTCAGCACTCTCCCTTCTTGTCCTTGGGTTCCCTATCACCAGTTTTCCTGTCCCTTCCTGCCTTCTGGTCCCTGTCCCTGGGCTGTTGTGCCCCTTTAGTCTCATTTTGTTTTATGGAACTGTCTGATCTTTGGCTGAAGGGTGAACCTTGGGAGTGACTTCATTACTGAGCCAAAGGGGCCGTATGTCCTGGGGCCATACTCTCGGAGTTTCTCCAGTCTCTGTCAATACTGCAAGTCTGGTCTTTTTTGTGAGTTAGAATTTTGTTCTACATTTTTCTCCAGCTCTGTCTGGGACCCTCTATTGTGATTCCTTGGGGCATCTTTAACTTCCACCTCAGAGGAACCAGCTTTGTACTGATCCTTATGAAAGAAATTATTTATTTACTTATCTTTTCTAAAGATACCTTTGCCACACTTGACAGAAAATAAAATTTGTACATAATTGAAAGTAAGACTTTTATTTCCTGCTTTTAAAAAAAAATTTTCTGCATGATTGCATTGATCTCACTTTGTATGGGTAGACAAAACTTAATGTTCTATAAAACAGACATGCAAATAGTCTTAATCCAATCTCCTGCCAGAGATGGCCTGATACCTAGGCAAAGTAGGTGGCTGCCTACACGGAGTGAGGTCAGGAGCACTCTAAGACCCCACCTGTTGTTCCTGTGGCATAGCTTCTTCCAACTTTTTCTGAAACGTACCTTGACTACCTCGCTCTAATTCACTTAGAAAGCGTATATACATAACAAAGACAGGGATTTTGTCTTTAGAGGGTCACTGATAAAACTTACTAACAGAGAGTTTAGTTTGAATAATGGTTTGAATAACAAAGGGTTCCTAATAAACTCGTGGAGTCGATTCTGACTCATAGTGACCCTATACAGCAGAGTAGAACCGCCCCATAGGATTTCCAAGGAGCGGCTGGTGGATTCCTATTGCTGACGTTTTAGTTAGCATCTGAGCTCTTGAGCACTGCACCACCAGGGTTCAGGTTCTTAATATCTATCATTAATAATGAAACTAGTAAAAGTAATAGTAACGTTTGACTTAAAAAATAAATTTCACATCTCTTGTTTTGTATTTAGAGCCCTGGTAGCATAGTGGTTAAGAGGTTGGCTATTAACCAAAAGGTCAGCCATTCAAATCCACCAGGTGCTCCTTGGAAATCCTATGGGGCAGTTCTACTCTGTCCTATAGGGTCCCTATGAGTCAGAATTGACTCAAGGGCAATGAGTTTGGTTTTTTTTTTTTTTTTGGTTTTGTATTTATACTACTCTGAAGTAAATATTTTAAAAATCCAGGGGTGGCAAATACGAGACATGTATGTTCCTTGCCAGTCCACATTCCCAATAGCCTGTTAATTGATGAGAACTAATTGCCATCCTAAGGTACCCTATTGACGCAATGATTAAGTGCTCAGCTACTAACCGAAAGGCCGGTGGTTTGAACCCACCAGCCATTCGGCAGAAGAAAGATGTGGTAGCGTGTAGTAAAGATTTACAGCCCTGGAATCCCTATGGTGCAGTTCTACTCTGTCCTATAGGGTTGCTATGAGTTGGAATTGACTCCAAGGCAATGAGTTTTTTTTTTTTTTTTATATATTTTATTGTACTTCAGGTGAAGGCTTACAGAACAAATAGTTTCTCATGAAACAGTAGTACACATGTTGTTTTATGACATTGGTTAACAACTCCACAACATATTAACCCTTTAACTTCTCAACCTTTTTTTTTTTGGTGAAGATACACATAGCCAAAGATACACCGTTTCAAAAATGTCTACATGCACAGTTCAGTGACATTGACTACGCTCTTCCAATTGTGCTGTTATTCTCACTTAAGATGAAGACTTACATAACAAAATAGTTTCTCATTTAACAGTTACTACAAATGTTGCCCTATCACAATGGTTAACAATCTCACAACACATCAACAATATCTTTACTCAACCATGGGTTCCCTATCACCAGCTTCCTTGTCCCCTTCTGCCTTCTGGCCCTTGTCACTGGACTCCTGTACCTCGTTAGTCTCATTTGGTTTTATGGGGCTGTCCACTCCCAGGCTGAACAGTGAACCTTGGAGGTAGCTTCACCACTGAGCTAAAAGGGTGTCTGGGGGCCATACTCACAAGGTTTCTCCAGTCTCCTTTAGGCCAGTAAATCTGGTCTTTCTTTTGTGAGTTAGAATTATGCTCTACATCCTTCTCCAGCTCTGTCCAGAACCCTCTGTTGTGATCCTGGTCAGAGCAGTCAGTGGTGGTAGCCAGGCACCATCTAGCTGTACTGGACTCAGTCCGGTGGAGGCCTCAGTGGCTGTGGACAATTAGTCCTTCAGACTAATCTTTTCCTTGTATCCTGTTGTCTTCATTCTCCCTTGCTCCCGAAGGGATGAGACCAGTGGAGTATCTTAAATGGCCGCTCACAGGCTTTTAAGACCCCAGACACTACTCACCACAGTAGAATGTAGAGCATTGTCTTTATAAGCTGTGTCTTGCCAATTGAGCTAGATGTTCCCCAAGACCATGGTCCCCAGAGCCCTCCACCAAGCAATTCAGTCCCTCAGGGAGTTTGGATGGGTCTATGGGGCTTCCATGACCTTTCCTTGTACAAGTTGTGCTAGTTTCTCCTGTATTGTGTACTGTCTCACCCTTCACCCAAGATACCACTTATTTAAGGGCAATGAGTTTTTGAATTGCCATCCGTGTTAATATATATTTTGTATATGAGAAAGCTGAGATACCAAAGAGCTTAAGTAGGCCTAATCATGTTCATATAGTGAGTAAGTAGCTAAATGAACATGAACCAAGATTTTTTGATTCCAGATGTTATTTTTCTTTTCAGTGATAACAGGAGACATCACTAATACAATGTTGTTGTGTGCTGATGAGTGGATTCTGACTTATAGCGACCCTATAGGACAGAGTAGAACTGCCCCATGGGGTTTCCTAGGCTGTATGTAATCTTTGTGGGAGCAGGCCTCTAAGTCTTTTCTTCCAAAAAGCTGATGGTGTGTTCAAACTGCCAACCTTTCAGATAGCAGCCAAGCACTTAACCATTGTACCACCAGGGCTCCTTTCACTAATCAATAGCACCATTAATTGGTTACTTAAAGGAAAACTTTGATAGTGTGTAAGTGGCTCTAGCTAGCAGATGTAGAAAGGCAATACAAAGACTTGGATATAAAATAGTTGCCATGATATCCTAGGAAATAAAGATGTAGATGAGCTTAGCCAAGGGCAGTCTGGGCCATTTGGTGTTTTGATGCCCCTTAGTATCTCTCATCAGAGGAGCAAATTCCTGAGTTGATCCTGGCAATTGTGACCATTCCATTGAGTCATCTGAAGTGACAGTGGGGATCAGATGAAACTTTCCTACAAAATGCGTTGAATTAAAGACAGGTCACAAAATGTAACTTAGACTTATTTCATTTGGTAATGTGGGGAACTAGTTGATACACAAACCCTTAAGCTTCTTCACAACCTTGACCAAGAGCCCCACCCTACATGACCACAGGTAGACGCTTAATGGCCTCACTACTGTTAGATGCTTAATGGTCAAGAGATTCAGACTTTGGCAATGATAGCTGGCATTATTCAGTTCTTTGCAGTATTCCTTCTATTTGAGTACCGACTCAACTTATTTTATCTTAAAACATGCTATAGTAATACATTTTAATTCTGATTCCCACAACCAGAGGGTCTGGAGTTTCTAATAAAAAGAAAACAAAATTCCAGTAATTAAACAAACAACCTGACTCACTACAAGGGAAGAATTTACTATAGTTGAAGCGAAGTTTCAGTTCTTTCCCTCTATAGGATAAATAATTACTACAGGAGTTTGCCAGTAGATGTCCTGGTTTCCAAAATGTCTGACTTTAAGTGTTTATTTAAGAGAAGTCACACATTAATATAAGATAAAGAAGATAAACTTACCCTTGGGAAGGAATTCCAATGATAAAGAGAACTTTCTAACAGTAGAGTTGTCAAAAAATGGAATTTGCTGTCCTAAAAGTAAGCTGCCCTTTGCTACAAGTAGTATACATACCATTATTGGGAATGTTTCAGGGAGAAGCTAACACTTACTGACCACCTATAATATGCCAGGCATAGTTCTGAGCACTTTATATGCAATAGCTCATTTCATCTTTGTAGCAGCCCAAAGAAGTAGGACTATGATTAACTCTATCTTTAGATGCAAGTACTGAAGAACAGAGAGATTTATGTAACTTGTCCAAAGACAAGTGGAGAGTCACAATTCAAACCCATGCAATGTGGCTCCAGACTGCACCTTTGATCACCATGCCATGTATGCCCCAATGTCCTACCCAGTGACCTACAGTATGGGAAGTTTGAATAAAATGGTATTAACGATTCTATAAATCCATCTCTTGAAGTAAGTGGAATGCTGTGGATATTCTGATCATAAAATCTTGAAGCCATGGACTGACTCCTCAGTATGACTTAGGAAACAGAGCTTTGAACCATTTCATTCCAGTTCAAACCCCTGCTGAGAATTTGCATTTCCACCCCAGATATACTGAATCAGATTCTACACTTTAACAAGATCCCCAGGTGATTCTTATGTGTAATAAATTTTGAGAACCACTGCTCTTCTAGTGGTTCTCAGCACTGGTCCCCAACCAGCAGCATTAGCCTGTCTGGGAACTTCTTAGAAATGCAAATTCTCAGCAGGGGTTCAAACCAGAACTAACAGGTTTGAAGCCCTATTAGGAAATCAGTTAGAATCCCTGAGTCATAGATGACACAGAATTGAATGCAATCTTAACACTAAATAGTCTAGTCCTAGCATTTTAGAGATGTAGAAATGGAAGCAGAGAAAAATGAAATTATTCGCCCAAAGTCATAGCTAATAAAGGTACAAGAAGCAGAACTCAAAGCAAGGTTTTGACTCCTCATCTCAGTGTTTGTTTCCACTATACCACGTTGCTACTTGGCATAAGACCTGAAGAGCAGTGGGATAGATATATGATTGGAACCTGGGGGAGTACCTAGGATCCCTGAGGTCTAGGGCCTCAATGTCACAAACAGCAGGCCTTTATAGATAGCTATCCCTTAAAACCATAAATCCCTGTTCATACAGAGAGCCAGGAAGAACTGGACTCAGGTCATTATATATACTACGTGATGGGTTTACATTAGATAGAAAGAAGAGCCTTTAGGCAATTGAGATCCTGCTAATTTCAAAGAAGTGGGCTGAGCCAATGTCTACCAGCAATCCTGCCTTTATAAAACCAAACCCATTGCTGTCGAGTCAATTGTGACTCATAGTAAGCCTATAGGACAGAGTATAAATACCCCATAGGGTTTCCAAGGCTGTAATCTTTATGAGAGCAGACTGCCACATCTTTCTCTTATTGAGTAGATGATGGGTTTGAACTGCTGGCCTTTCAGTTAGAAGCCAAGTGCTTAAGCACTGCGCCATCAGGGCTCCTTCCTGCTGTTTTTATCGCATCAGAAAATCTGTACCAACCCAACAAACCCATCCTGAGATTAAGGGGGGCCTGTTGCTTATATGGAGGCCTGGTGGTGCAGTGGTTAATCGCTTGGCTGCTAACCAAAAGGTTGGCAGTGCAAACCCACCAGCTGCTCCTTGGAAACTCTGTGGGGTGGTTCTATTCTGTCCTACAGGTTTGCTATGAGTCGGAATTGACTCAACAGCAGCAAGTTTGGTCAATGGGTTTGGTTGCTTATATAGAGAGTTCCTGGGTGGCACAGTAAATTGCTTGACTAGTAACCAAAAGATTAGCAACTTAAACCCACTTAGAGGCACCTTGGAAGAAAGTCCTGGTGATCTGCTTCTGAAAGGTCACAGCCATTGAAAACCCTATGGACCACAGTTCTACTCTGACACACATGGGGTCACAATGAGTCAGCATTGATTCATTGGCAACTGGTTTGGGTTTTTGGTTTTCGCTGCTTGCATGCTCTTTTCTTTGTGCAACCCAGAATGTCTCATCTTCCTTATCCAGTAAAAATTAGTTAGGCTGTCAACTGGGATTTTTTTTTTTTATCTTTTTTTTTTTTAAATTGTACTTCAGGTGAAGGTTTACAGAACAAATAGTTTCTCATTAAACAGTAGTACACCTATTGTTTTATGACATTGGTTAACAACCCCACAACATGTAAACCCTCTCCCTTCTCGATCTTTTTTTTTTTTTTGGTGAAAATATACATAGCCAAAGATACACCATTTCAAAAATTTCTACATGTGCAGTTCAGTGACATTGACTACGCTCTTCCAATTGTGCTGCTATTCTCACTTTAGATGAAGGTTTACAGAACAAAATGTTTCTCATTAAATGTACACATGTTGCCCTATGACAATGGTTAACAACCTCACTACACATCAACACTGTCCTTACTCAACCTTGGGATCCCTATCACCAGCTTTCCTGTCCTCTTCTGCCTTCTAGCCCTTGTCCCTGGACTGCTGTGCCTCATTAGTCCCGTTTTGTCTTATGGGGCTGTTCAATCCTGTCAACTGGGATTTTTGAGAACAAAAGAACATACAATGCAATAGATAAGTTTTAGTATTATTGGCTGAGCATAGCATACAACAAAACTGAGTGCTCAGGTAGGTCATGCGAAAAGAAAATGTGGCCAGTGCCTACTAAATAAAACTGAGTCTGCTTTTTGCTCTTCCAATCTCAAATCACACCCGGTAAATGCGGAGAGAGAGAAGTGCATTGTTACACCTAACAAAGCCTGGTAGAAAGTTGTTTTCCATCCCAGTTCTCCCTGGAGACAGAAAGAGCCCACAGTGCCAAAGCGGTATATGAAGCAATTTCAGTTTCTCAGCCCCACCTTTACAGGTGTTAGTGTTATTGGCAAACAGCCATTAAGAAGAAATGTGAGTGGAAAAAAACAGAAACCAGAGATGACAGAATATACGATGATGAAAAATAATTCCCATTTCTGCCTTGTGAAAATTCTGCCAAGCTCCTCTAACATGATTACGAAAATAACGAAGAACCTTTTCTCTGGAAGGACTTCATAATTGGGCAGATACTTGTTTTTTCTCTGTGCGCTGTGCTCCTGACAAACCTGCCTAGGGCTGCCTTCTGGGAGGAAATGGACAGCCATTGGCCATCTGTGACTTATCTGTTCAATCATAAAGCAAAGACATATGTTCAAGGGTTGGAAAATTGAGATCCTAAAGTACCAAGGTGTTTAAATCACCTTGTAGGGTTTTTTTGGTGTGGAAAAGAGAACCTAGTTAACTTAACCTTCCCGGCAACTGTTTGTCTCCTTTATAAACCCCACTCTGTCCTGAAAGCAATAAAATTATAGGGGATACAGACTCTGTGAATACAGGAGTAGGAATTAAAACAACTTAACAAGTGATGAACCCAAATAGGGAAAAACCTATCATAAGAGGAAAAACGATGCACGTAAGCATGAAATAGCTTTGTATACTGTACGAAAGAAATTAGAAAAAAGTAAAGTTGGAATGTTTACATGCTATGCATTATTTTCCCATGAAATACAATGTTTAAAAAACCGCTGCTTTCTTATTGCAGAGTTGAAACAATTTTACAGCAGGAATTTCTAAGCTTAAAATTAAGTGAACCCAGTTCATATAAAAGAACATTTATTCTGTTAAAAATTAGAGACTGTATGAGTGAGTGCTTTGTCAATTGTTGAGTGTTATGATATTAGTTAGTATTGTTATTGTTGATATTATTTTAGAATCTTTAATCTTTATTATGTAGAACCTCTGGGACAGTAACTGATTCTCAGCAATACATTGCTGAGTTCATGGTTTCGCAATAATATCTGTAGGATGAATATTATATAGTTTCAATTAAATGAGTAATTTGCCAATTCTTTAATTTTTCAATGGCCTCAATCTGGTATGTGTTTGGAAACAAAAGTAGTTTTGTTGTGAGAAAAATCTCAAGTTAAGTGTTCCCCTAAGAAAATCTGTAATTTTCCATCAAGTTCATTGCATTCAATGTTTGACAGTTAATTTGACCAAGACGTTTAAACACAAATGAAGAAATTATCAGAAATTAAAGCTTCTAACTTGGCTCGTACCTCAAGATGGGGTTTGTTTGCCTTACGTCTTTTACTTAAAAGGAGGAATTCACTGGAATATGAAACTAACTGGATAATATAAATTTGAGGAGATAGAATAAGTCAATGAAGCAGATGTTTTCTGCTTTGGGAAAGCCATAGCCATTTAGTACCACCATGCCACAGAACCAACTACATAGTCTCCATATGCTGAGATAGCTACTCTTATCTAGAATCCAGACAGTGTTCAAGTTCAGTTATTACTGCTACCTTGAAAGTTCTCTTTCCTTGATTTTTGAACCTCATCAATTAGATCAGAATTATATAGTAACAAAAAGGATGTCACATAGAGTTAACATGTAAAAAAAAGCTGAGGAGGGGATAGCAAATGTGACTAAAACTGGGTCCTGGCCTTCAGTTCCTGCTACGGGCACAAAGCAGAGAAAGGAGTTGATGTTTAGATTACAAGCACAGTCCTGACAACTATAGACATAATCCAGTGATAAAACTGAACTACCTTAAAGTTCATTTTCCCCAGAGCTGCAAGGTAAAGTCACTTTGAGACTCTCATTTCAAACACCTTTTGCAGTTCTCCCATTATACTCTGCTTTTTCACACTCATGGCTATCTTATGAATGTGAACTGGTGATGAGCGTGTAATAGATGATACTTTTCTAGTATTGGTGACATTCTAGCCTGTGCTCATCTGATGACAAGAAGATTATGCTTCCAATAATGCAGCAAAATAACCCCTTGCTTCTCTTGGCTAAAACCTCACAATCTGACAGTTGTTAGCTTGGTCTTTCCTTCAAGGCTTTCCTGCAGCAACTGTCCTTGACTTAGGATGGCAACTGCACCCTAAACCTATAAAGGTGATGGAGGAAATAGCCATGATTTGCCACACCTGAAAACTTTGTTACTAAAAGGTATGAGTCTCAGTCTGTGTAGGTAGGTCTCGGGAAAATGGTACAAACATTAAGTAGTATTAACAACCCAAATCCAGTTTCATTGCTCATACCCAACATTCTATTTGTGATTTTAGGAACATTGTTTATTATTTTCCTTCTCAAGTATTTATAGCATGAGGCCATATTGCATTGGTGGGGAGACAAGAATATTTGCATGTACACATAGTTGTTTTTAATAATCACTAGGGCAAGAGATTAGGAGCACTGGAGGTGCAGTGGTTAAGTGCTCAGTTGCAAACTGAAAGGTTGGTGGTTCGAAACCACCAGCTGCTCCACATGAGAAAGATGTGGCAATCTGCTTCTGTAAAGATTACAGCCTTGGAAATCCTATGGACAATTTCTGCTCTGCCCTATAGGTTCTCTATGAGTCGGAATTGACTTGATGGCAATGGGTTTGAGTTTGGGGTAGGGCAAGAGATTAATTTGAGAATCTGATGTTATATATGAATCAGCTAACATGCATGCAAGGTGTAGTGGCAAAGACATGACCCAATAAAAGAAGATTTGGCACTTGTGAATAGCACGAAGAATCAGAGCGGGAGGGAAAGGTGTGGTGATGATGTGAACTTTCGCTATGTAGATGTTAGCAAGTTTCAGATTGCATATTTTAACAAGTCTAAACACATGTCCTTGCTATAAAACAAGTAATTAAATGTAGATTGTTCCTTGGTTTTATTGGACTCAAGGATCAGTGTTTCTTATTGATTCACTCTCCACCAAGGTGCTTTTTCTAATTCTGCTAGAAATCTAGCACTGAAGTGATAGCACGTGAATATAAACACCCAACCAGGGATCTTTAAGTAGATCTCAAAGTCCTGTCTGGTACCTCTCTAAGCCAGTTCCTATCAATACACCCTCAACTCTGAGACATGCAGGGATAACTAGCAGAGAAGGGAACATGAGGACTTGTCTTGAAGCTACTCGCCTCATCACAAACTAGTGACTTGTGGTGTCAGAACTTCCCGGAGGCTAATACTGTAAGATTTAAGGATAATCAGATGAGTTGTTCACCAGGAAAAAGTTGAAGATATTCCAGCTTAGATAAATGGAGAGTTACCTGTTCTTGTCCTGACTCAGAAAGCCCATAGGTGCCATGCTTGATCAGTCCTGGTTTGAACTTGAACTTCCAGGTCATCCTGGAACAACATTGGCCTGACAGGAGACCACCCATATCCAGAAAGGTCTGGTGTCCATAAATACATCCTTAGGACACACTGAACTAAATCTGATCATCTTAGATAAGAGTGAGGCTTAGATAAGAGTGGGCCAGCCAGGAATCTATGAAACCAGAACTCAAGAGATACACAATAAAGAAATACTTTTTGCCTGACTGGAAGAATGAATAGATAAATAATACGCCCCAAATTTTTCTCAAACATCATGTGTCAAAGTCAAAACTGACTTCTACTTGCTCTAATTTCAATTCTATAGTGCTTATCTAAACCAATAATGTCAATTACTCTGAGTAACAAATGCTCTTGGCTTTTCAACTGGAGGATATTTCTTGAAATAACTATTATAGTGGTACAATAATTACAATACTTGTCTTTCCTAGATGAACTGAAAATTTTCATCTTTCAATTACAAATTGTATTTCTTATTTTCCAAAAATATTTACTTTTTGTTTTGCTGTCAACCAGGTACACTGGACCCAAGTAGGAAGACATATTAGAAGCCATCTCAGATCTTATGAACTGATTCCGGTAGGACAATTTCTATCACATATTTCTAAACTAGGCATTCTTTTAGTCTGACTTAGAGCCTTTTGTAAAAAAGAAAAGAAAAGATCTATATTACTGCCCATATGACTTAGAACTCTGCTATTAGGAAATACAGAGCCCCATTGGTGGACCAAGCCAGGCCTGAGGTCATTAAGCAGATATCACTCAAGAATGCATTAACCTAAGAAATAGGTGTATTTTGATAAATGTCCAGTGGTTGTTAGAAAAGAAACATGTAGGAGAAAATTATTATCAGACAGCTAATTCATCTTCTCTCCTTCATGTGCCCTTTCAAAAGAGGGGTGCCAAGTCTTCCCTCCTCTTCTGTAATTTGCCACCTGCACATCAGATCCATCTGAGGAGCTTATTAATAACACATATGCTCAAGCTCCTCCTTGATCAGATTTGGGGAAGTTAGAATGTGGGGCTTGTCATGTTTTTTAAACTCTCTATTTGGTTCTGATGTGCACATCTGTAAAGACCAGTTGGAGGGGTATCTGTAGACAAGAGTCGGATGCTGATCACAAAGGCAGCATGAGTGCCCTTGTGGATATGTGTGCTTGTATATATGAGCGTATTCAGGAAGGTAATACTACTATGATACACATGGGGTCATCATGAGTCAGAATCATCTCAACAGTAGCTGGGTGTTTTGTTTGTTTGTTTTATTAGGCATATATGAGTGTTGGTTGGGTAAATGGGGACACTTGCAACTCCAGAAAGTTGTGGATGGAGGAGTTTTCTGTGGGGGTTTGGTCCATGTAACATGTCTGTAGTTGTTCTATAAATTGTAAACTTGAGCTTTAGAAAGAAAGAAAAGGAATCATAGCTTTCGGGAATTACAAATATGGGATGGCAGGGCAGTTAAGGCTTTTGGGGAGTACATCATCTCCCTTTCTTAGGGTAAACATGCAGAGATTAGCGTTGGAAGTACTGAATTACACCAAGTCATTGAAAGTTCTAGCACTGACCCCCTCTCTGACTTGGAGACAAGTTCTTCTGATTCTGTTTTTACCACTCTCAACTCCCTTGTAACTCTTTGTAGTCCACAACAGCTAAGGAAAATCCTTATACCTATTTTTGCTCTCATTGCATTGTTGAAAGTTATTTCTTTAACCTTCAGTGAGGGTCAAAGAAATCTAGCAGGAAAATTCTAAGTTCTGTTCCCAACTCTGTCAATAGCAGAGTAATCTGCGGCAAGTGCCTTGATGTTCACTTTCTTCAAATGTCAAATGGAATTTTTTAACCACCACAGGTTTACATATGATTGAATTAACTCCCGCTGATTAAATGCTCAAATGTTTCAAGTGAAGTGGGAAACAGAGACAATGAAAAGAATAAGAAAATCTGCTTCCTCTTTCTTGGTTTCAAAACTGTAGTTTACTTTTCTTATTTTAAAAGTAACCCAAAATGTAAAGGGGGGAGAAAAAGTAACTCATGAGGAAGTGGGGAAATTTGAACCCTTATCCATTGCTGGTGAGAATGCAAAATGGTACAGTCATTATGGAAAAGAGAGTGGCAGTTCCTAAAAAAAACTAAAAATAGAACTACCATATGACCCAGCAATTCCACTCCTAGGGATATACCCAAAAGAATTAAAAACAGAGACTCATACAGATACTTGTACACCAGTGTTCATTGCACCACTATTTACAATAGCCAAAAGGTGGAAACAACCTAAATGCTTATCAACAGATGAATGTATAAACAAAATGTGGTATATACATACAATGGAATACTACTCAGCCCGTAGGAAAAAAGAAGTCTTGATACATACTACAGTATGGATGGAGCTGGAAGACATTATGCTGAGTGAAATAAGTCAATCACAAAATGACAAATATTGTTTGACCTCACTTACATAAAAAGACAAGAAAAGGCAAATGTATAGAGAACAAAGTTTATTAGTGGTTATCAAGGGCAGGAGAGAAGGGGAAGGGGCAGGGTTTAACGGTGATGGAACTATCACATTGATTAAGGGTAATATTGCACAGCCAATTATTGTAATTACTGTCAATAAGTTGTACACCTGTAAAAGGTTGAATTGGAATAAGTTGTGTGATAGATATATTTACAACAACAACAAAGAATAGCTGCTGAGGCTGCTTATGTACAACCAAAAAACCTCATGGCATTTGGTCTCTTGGTTTAGGGCCATGTTTTCATGGGACATCTCAGTTAATTGGCCTTATAACATATTTAGTGCTTCTGTTCTACCGCCTAGTTTGTTGTGTAGTACCTGGGGTCTTAAAAGCTTGCAAGCAGCCATCCAAGGCACAACAATTGGTCTCTATTCACCTGGAGCAATGGAGGAAGAAGGAGAGTCAGGAATAAAAGTAGGATATAGAATCTGTGGCTAATTGCCTCCATGAACAACTGCCTCCTTTGCCATGAGACCAGAAGAACTGGATGGTGCCTGGCTACCATTACTGAACACTTTGATCAAAGATTCTATAGAAGAATCCTGATCAAAAGGGGGAATATGCAGAACAGAATTTCAAATTCTCATGGACTTCAGACTTACTGGAACCATGAAGTTTGGATATACCCCTGAAACTATTCCCAGAGATAATCTTTAAACTCTAAATCAAAAATATCAGCTGAAGTCATCTTAAAACCAAACAATCCTTTAGCTTAACTGGTGAAATATGTCTGCCTTGAGTATTATGTTCTTTTAAAGACTATCACATGGGATCAAATTGACAATAACAACTCAGAAAATTAGATAGGAACCTAAGGGACAGTGAATTTCTATAAACGGGAGAGGAACAACTCAGAAAAGGTGGGTGAGAATGGTTGCACAACTCGAAGAATGTAATCAATGTCACTAAATGGTACATGTAGAAACTGTTGAATTGATGTATATTTTGCTGTGTATATTGTTATGGATTGAATTGTGTCCCCCCAAAATGTGTTGTAAATCCTAACATCTATGCCTGTTGTTACAATTCCATTTTGGGAATGAGTTGTCCTCGTTATGTTAATGAGGCAGGATTAGTGTAGGATGTATCTCGAGTCAATATCTTTTGAGATATAAAATAGATTAAACAATCAAGTCAGGAAGCAGAGATGGGGGACAATAGGTTCCAAGATACATGAAAATTGCTGAGAAGCAGAAGCTCAGAAGAGACAAGGACCTTCCTCCAGAGTCTATAGAGAAGGAAAGCCTTCAGCCAGCACCCTGAATTCAGACTGCAAGCCTCCTAAACTGTGAGAAAATAAATTTCTGTTAGTTAAAGCCATCCACCTGTGGTATTTCTGTTGCAGCAGCACTAGATAATTAAGACAGATTTTGGTACTGGGAGTGGGGTGCTGCTCTAACAGACACCTAAAATATGGAAGCAGTTTTGGAACTGGGTAATGGGTTGAAGCTAGAACAGTTTTAAGGTGTCTGATAGTAAAAGCCTTAAAAGATGATTTAAGACTTTTGAGATGAGATGGGGTGAATGTGGACATGAATTTTGGGGAGTTGTCTTAGTTATCTAGTGCTGCTATAACAGAAATACCACAAGTGGCTGGCTTTAACAAATTTATTTTCTCAGGGTTTTGGAGGCAAGAAGTCTGAATTTAGGGTTTTGGCTGTCATGGATTGAGTTGTGTCCCCCCAAAATATATGTCAACTTGGTTAGGCCATGATTCCCAGTATTGTGTGGTTGTCCTCCATTTTGTGATTGTTGTAATTTTCCTGAGTTATAAATCGTAATCTCTGCCTGTGGTTAATGAGGCAAGATTAGATTATGTTAAAGAGGATTAGGATGGGACGTAGCACCCTTACACAGGTCACTTCACTGATCCAATCTAAAGAGAGTTTCCTTGGGATGTGGCCTGCACTACCTTTTATCTCTCTTGAGATATAAAAGAGAGATCAAGCAGATGGACAGGGGGACCTCATACCACGAAGAAAGCAGCGCCAGGAGCAGAGCTCGTCCTTTGGACCTGAGGTTCTTGCACTGAGATGCTTCCAGACCAAGGAAAGACTGATGACAAGGACCTTCCTCCAGAGTTGACAGAGCAACCCTTCCCCTGGAGCTGACACCCTGAATTTGGACTTCTAGCCTACTAGACTGTGAGAGAATAAACTTATGTTTGTTGAAGCCATCCACTTGTGGTATTTCTGTGATAGCAGCACTAGACGACTAAGACACTGGCTCTAGGGAAAGGTTGTCTCTCTCTGTTGGCTCTAGATGACTGTCCTTGTTTTTTCCGAGCTTCTGACCCTGAGCAATCTTGATGTGGCTTGACATGTCTCTGCTCCATCTCTGCTCTGCTTGCTTGTTTAATCTCTTTTATATCTCAACAGAGATTGACTCAAGATACACCTACACTAATCCTGCCTCATTAATATAACAAAGACAACCTATTCTCAAATGGGATTATAACCACAGGCATAGAAGTTAGGATTTACAACACACATATTTTTGGGGGACATAATTCAATCCATAACATTCCACCCTTTGGTCTCCCTAAATTCATGTCCTTGTGACATGCAAAACACATTCACTCCATCACGTCATTGAAAGTTTTAAATCAACTCCAAGTCCAAAATATTTTATGAAGCATCTAAATCAAATATGGGTTAGACTTTAGGCATATTCCATCCTGAGGCAAAATTCCTCCTCATTTGTGAACCTGTGAAATCTAGAATACAAGTTATCCGTTTAAAATACAATGCTAGAAGAGACACAAGGTAGACATTTCCATTACATGTGGGAGAAATTGGAGGAAGAAAAGGGATAACAGGCACCAAGCCAAGTATAAAACACAGCAGAACAAATTAACTCTAAAGGCTTGAAAATAATCCTCTGTTCTCTAAGACCGTCTAAGCAATGGCCCCACCCTTCAAACTCTGGGTATTGGCCATGCCTTCTGGATTTTGGGTGGAGGCTTCTCAGCCTCGGGCTTCAGCTCTGCCTCCATGCCTACTGGGATGGCAACTCTGCTCCCTCGCTCGGCTTTGGGTGGCCCCATTCTCCTAGTCCATCTGAGTGGCGACACCGCCCTCTTAGACCTGGCAAGCCCTTTCTTCTGCCCCTTGGGCATAGAAGCTCTGCCCCCTCAGCTTTGGGTGGTGGCCCCATCCCCTGGCACACCTTAACAGCGGCCCCACACTCTGGAATAGAGTTGGCAAAGATCCGACCTTTGAAACCTGGAAGACCACCCTTTGAAGAAGGCCCTGCTTCTGTGCTCCTTTCGACGGTTCTGCTGACCTCTTAGCTGCTCCAGGGATGGTCCTTTTCTTTTCCTGGAGGACATCAGATGTAGCTCCTTTGGCCTGTCTCCTGCCTGTAGAATTCCAAGAGGCAGACAGCATTCTTTCCTTTCATTCTTTCTCTGTCCACTTTAGTCTAAGCTGATGGGTTTTTGCTGTGGTAGTTTGTTAGGTCCATCAGTTACAGGCTTAATCTCTTTAACAAAAGATTGTGTAGCCATATCCTTAGTGAACATTCTAGGACACTTGTCCTTAGTTTGTACAACAGAATTTTCCAAATCTTTTAAATTCTGTTTTCATTTTAGAGAGTTCATTTTTAAGTCTCTCTCTCTCCTTTTGTATTTTACTATAAGCATCAAGGAGAAACCACAAAGCCCCTTTAAGATCTTTCTTAGAGTTCTCCTCAGCTGAATATCCAAGTTCATCACTTTCAAGTTCTACCTTCCACCAAACATTTGACAATAATTCAGACAAGTTCTTTGCCACTGCATTTAAAAAAAAAAAAGTCCTTCCTCCCTTGTCCAATCACATGTTCATCCTTCTCTTTTAAAGCCTCACCAGAAGCCCATTTAATGTCCACATTCCTAGCAACATTCTGTTGCTGGCACCATGTGTATCCTCTAACACAATAGAGACTTTCTCTATACCTCTCCTTACTTCCTTCTGAGCCCTCATCAGAATCGCCTTTGGCTCCCATAATTCTACCAACAGTCTATTCAAGGCAATCTGCGTTTTTACTATTAGGCACCTTAAAACTCTTACAGCTTTTACCCATTACCCAATTCTGAAACCACTTCCACATTTTACATGACTGTTAGAGCAGCAGCCCACTCCCGGTACTAAATTCTGTCTTAGTTACTTAGTGGTGGTATGATAGAAAGAAGCCCTGGTGGCACAGTGGTTAAGAGCTCGGCTGCTAACCAAAGGTTGGCAGTTCGAATCCACTAGCCACTCCTTGGAAACTCTATGGGGTAGTTCTACCCTGTTCTAGGGTACTCTTACAGGGTCATTATGAGTCAGAATTGACTCGACAGTAATCGGGTCGGGTCATGACAGAAATACTCCTAGTGGAGGGTTTTAATAAACAAATTTATTTTCTCACAGTTTAAGAGGCTAGAAGTCTAAATTCAGAGCGCCAGCTCTAGGGGAAGACTTTTTCTCTCTGTAGGCTCTGGAGGAAAGTCCTTGTCTCTTCTGAGCTTCTGCTCATGGGCAATCTTCATGTGGCTTGGTATATCACTCCCCTGTATGTCCTCTGCTCATTGTTTAATCTCTTTTATGTCTTAAAACAGACCTACTCAACATTTACCCTACACTAATCCTGCCTCATTAACATAAATTCATTCCCAAATGGGATTATAACCACAGCCATAGAGGTTAGGATTTACATCTTTTTGGGGGGCATAATTTAATCCATAACAGAGGCCAAAGTGTGGAATGAATGAATTGTGTTCCCCCAAAATGTTTTGTAAATCCTAATCTCTATGCCTGTGGTTATAATCCCATTTTCGGAATGGGTTGTCCTTGTTATGTTAACAAGGCAGAATTAGTGCAGGGTGTATTTTGAGTCAATTTCTTTTGAGATATAAAATAAATTAAACAAGCAAGCTAGAAAGCAGAGATGGGGGATGATAGATTCCAAGCCACATGGAGATTGCCCAGGAGCGGAAACTAAAAAGAGAGGACCTTCCTCCAGAGACTACAGAGAGAGAAAATCTTCCCCTAGAGCTGGTACCCTGATTTCAGACTTCTAGCCTCCTAAACTATGAGAAAATAAATTTCTGTTTCTTGAAGCCACTCATTTGTGGTATTTCTGGTATAGTAGCACTAGGTAACTAAGACAATATTCTCAACAACAACAATTAAAAAAAAAAAATGTAACCCATGCTTTATCAGTGTTTTAAGTCCTTTGATAATCCCTGGGTATATTTAACAAACAGGAGTCCCTGAGTGGTGCAATTGGTTAAACTCTTGGCTACTAACTGAAAGGTTGGCAGTTTGAATCCCCCCAGAGGCATCTCAGAAGAAACTCCTGGTGATCCATTTCTGAAAGGTCACAGTCTTGAAAACCCTATGGAGTGCAGTTCTACTCTACACACATGGGGTCACCGTGAGTTGGAATCGACTCAATGGCAACTGGTTTTGTTTTTTTGTTTGTTTTACTTAACACACACAGCTGAAAAGAAGAATAAAACAGGTATTCCAATATATGGAAAAAAAGAATCTTGATTTGTAATCTGAAGAGGCTTAACGTGGAGTATAGTTATTAGCTAGCCTTTGATCATTTGTATTGTTTGTGTTTATTCTTTCTATCCAAGAACCTGGCATCACACTGTATATATTTTTAAGGAAAGAAAAGATTATACCTAGTTGCTTTTCTTAATAGCACTCTTAATTTTTTGATGGGACTTTTTTCTTCTATGATAGAGTATATGGGCAAAAAACCTGAAACGTGGATAAGGAATTCTACAAGAAGTAGCATTTCTATCAACCTGGGAAGGCCAAGTGGTTGAGCATTTCTACTGGATGGATTCCAATTTTCTAGGCACAAAAACTACTGAGAAACTTTTTAGCCCAAGACATTTTTAGGGCATGTTTTTCTGACCACGTTACATTTTCCAAAGCAGATAAAGTTGTAAGAGAGAATCCGGCTCATTAGAAAGAGATGATTTTCCGAGAGTCTCAATGATTTAGTTCAGTTCAACAAACATTTATTGAGTATCTATTCTGCACCAGGCCCAAAGCCGGATGCTGGAAATACAAAGATAAATAAAGCATAATCCCTTCCCTTTGGAAGCTTTTGTCTTAGAAGAGGTACAAACATACAATAAATTTTCAATGTAATGTTTTATGGTACGGTATGCACAAGAGTGAGGTTGATAAATAACCTTGTCTGCGTAGGAAATCACATACCATTTCTTATTTCTAGAGTTCAAGTGCAAAGCGTAGAGAGAAAAAGCAGGAAGGATAAAAGCTGGGTCATGAGGATCTTTTATGTAGTTCTAAGCAGTTTGGTCTTTATCTTGTAGGGAATGGAAGAGTTTTAGGCTTGGACAGATGCATGGGCTATAGATAGATCACTCTGGTAGTATGAGGTGGTAACATTTTTAAAGAAATTTTTAAAAGAGAAGGTCTAAATATAAGGATTTCATTTATGAAACCATTTCAATGGTCCAAGTCAATGAGGGGGTAGTTGGTGAACAAGAATATTTAGGAAGGAAAATTGAAATTGACTGACTGGGTATGTATATGTGGGGTGATGGTAAGGTAGTAAAAAAGAAAATACTAGATTTCATAATGCAGTGATTCCCAAACTTTCATATGATTTCCAAACTTTAGTGTATGTAAGAATTACCTGGAGAGTTAGTTAAAAATATCTACTGAGACTTTTCATCAAGACGAAAGATTGGATTGATTTGCAGAGGCATTCTTTCCATACCAGTCACATGATAACGCTGAAAAACATATTACAAATCAAAAAACATACATAAAAATTTCCAAAGCAGAAAAGCAAAAGATCTGGGTAATAATGTAAGGGGAACTCAAAACAATGATTTTGAACAAAAGTGGAAATGAAGCAGTCAGCAGGGGCATCATGACCAGACATAGACCTAACCCTTCACCGTCGAGTTGTTTCAGACTTGTAGTGACCCTATAGGATAGAGTAGAACTGTCCCATAGAGTTTCCAAGGAGCAGCTGGTGGATTTGAACTGCCGACCTCTTGGTTAGCAGTCTGAGCTCTTAACCACTGCTCTATAGACCTGAGGGGTGAGAACTGTAATGATCAGTCTCAAATGAGGAGTCAAACCACGCAGGCGTTGTGCATAAGAAGGAGCTGGAACAGGGCTGTCCTTTCCCCACATATAACCTGGAGGAGGAACAAGAGGCTTTTCAGATGGGAAAAAAAGGGCTAAAAATATTCCATCCACCATCTCAGGGACACTATAAGAGGAAATGGGTGGAAAAGGAAACATCTTGGAGAAATTTGAATCACAAATCTATGCCGTGTGTGGTGTGTGTGGCTCTGATTCTCATTTATCTTGTACTGCAAAATCCATGAGCCAAAAAATATAAAAACTGGTACAGAAGAGTGAAACATGAAGCGTTCCAAAACCAAACCCACTGCTGCCGAGTCAATTCTGACTTATAGTGACCCCATAGGACAGGCTGTAATCTTTACGGAAGCAGACTGCCACATCTTTCTCCCGTGGAACGGATGGTGGGTTTGAACAGTCAACCAAGAGAGGCAAAATACGAACTGTGCAGTAGGAGCTCCCGTGGAAAACAATGTCTGCTGAAGATAAATCCACAGATTAAAATTATAAAACAAAATTTAATCCACTGCTGTGAGAGAGAGGGAATCAGCATATACAACAAATCGGAGAATTTATACTAGGGAAACATTAATAAATGATAAATTTGAAAGGGTCTTTAATGTTCAAAAAACATATTTTAAAATTCATATGATAAGAATAAGATAATGGAAAAAAATAATGGGCATGAGAAATTAAAAAAATGAAAACTATAATCATTGAAAAATATATATGTTAAACCATAGAATAAACTTAGCAGTCAAGAGACTTAGTAAATTGGCAGATGATCATGGGGGATATCATGGTCCCACAGAAATGAAGAAGAAAATGTGAAAGAACATTTAAAAGGTATGGAATAGGGAAGGGAATCTCCGATATGAGTCTAGCATGCTTTCCAGAAAGAAAGAAGAGAGAATGGGGAGAGGCAATACACCAAAAATCCCACTGCCATTGAGTCAATTCTGAACTGCCCTATATGGTTTCCAAGGCTGTAATCTTTATGGAAGCAGACTACCACATTTTTCTCCCATGGAGTTCGAACTGTAGACCTTTAGGTTAGCAGCTGAGTGCTTAACCACTGCACCACCAGGGCTCCTTAGAGGCAATATATGAAGTAAAAATGGTAGAGAATTTTCCAGAAATTAAGGCGGGCATGATTCTGCAGGTTTAAAAATTACATTGAGTTGTAGCAAAAAAATTAATAAATAAAAAAAAAAAATAAAAAACACCTTAGATCCTGCTCCTAGGGACTCTGATTCATCAGGTCTGAGGTGAGCTCCCTTGGATGACTTCCCTAGGTGATTTTGATGCATGGTCAGATTTTTGAATCCAAGGGGTGCTTCACAAATGTTAGTGCACATAAGAATCACTTGGCGAACTAACAAAAAATGCAAATTCTTATGTCTGACCATGGAGACTTTTGACTGGAGAAGATCCTCCAAGGAGACTGAGTTAAATATTAACAATTAAACACCTCTTATGGAAGAAATAAAGGTAAGACAGAGTGTTATAGCTGGCTCTGAGATTTAGAGTTTGTCCCTCTAAACACGTCAGGTACACAATAGCTCAGGAATTTCTCCTGGAGAGTTTGATCCTAATACTACACAGTGTGGTTTTAGTCTTTGGTTCTGCTAATCTATGTGTCTGTCTTTATGCTAATAACACATTGTTTTAATTACTGTTACTTTATACTAAGTCTTGAAATCAGGTAGTATAAGTCCTCTAAATCTGTTCTTGTTTTTTTCAAGATTGTTTTGGCTCTTATAGGCCCTTTAGTTTCCATATAAATTTTAGAGCCATCTTTATACAAAAATTTTTTAAAATAAGTTTTTAAAGTTTTTTTCTGTTAATTTATACAAAAAATTGCTGTAATTTTGATTGGGAATACATTGCATCTATAAATCAATTTGGGGAAAATTAGTATATTAAAATATTATCTTTAAATCCATGAACATGTTATACCTCTCCATGTTTTAAGATCTTTAATTTCTCTCAGCAATACTTTATAGTTTTCAGTATACACATCTTATATATATTTTGTTTAACTGTCCCTAAATATTTCATGCTTTTGATGCTACTGTAAATTGATTTCATTTTCAATTGTCTATTGTTGCTAGCATATAGAAATACAATCGCTTTTTTTAAAAAAAAATGATCTCGTATCCTAATAACTTGCTAAATTCAGTTATTAGTTCTATTAGCTTCTTATGAGTTTACAAAATTCCTTAAAATTTCCTTTTGAATTTCCTTAATACTTTCTATATGTAGGATCTTGCTCTTCAAAGAGAGACACTGTGGCAGTACATTCAGGTCTCTCAGGTCTTGAGAGAAACTCGTGCGAGAAGTACTGTTAGCTAACTGGCTCTAATAACTGTGAAGGAATGCTTCTAACAAGATGTTGGTCTTGTTGGGTGCCATCGAGTGTATTTCAACTCATAGACCCAACAGGACAGAGTAGAACTGCCCTATAGGGTTTTCTTGGCTGTAACCTTTACGGGAGCAGATCGTCAGGTCTTTCTTCCACTGAGCCACTGGGTGTGTTGGAACGGCCAAGCTTTCAGTTAGCAGCTGAGTACTTCACCACTGCACCACCAGGCCTCCTTGCTGACAGGCATATAGAGGAATAATGGGAAACTGATGGAGCCCTGGTAGTGTAGTGGTTAAGAGCTTGGCTGCTAACCAAAAGGTCAGCAGTTCAAATTCACCTGGAAACCCTCTGGGGCAGTTCTACTCTGTCCTATAGGGTCGCTATGAGTCGGAATCGACTCGATGGCAATGGGTTTTTTATTTTGGTGGTGGTTAACAAACAGTTAAAAACTAAGGGTGAGAGCCAGCAGGTGTCTTCTGTAGCTTACAGAGTGACTTCTCTCCTGCAGTGGTAGAACAGTCATAGTTAAGAAGCAAACTTGAGTGCTCAGTAGAGGTAGGTCTGTTATACTAAGTCAGGGCTCTGGTTGGGAAAACCTGAGACCCTGAAACATGGGATGGAGACACCAGGGTGGATTCCACAGGAGCTTGCATCTCTGCAGACTCCCCTGAATCCTCAGAGTGTGCAGATATGAGTCAGCCCTTTATGTTAGAGCTAACACTTTCCCCTTGTAGAAAGATACTGCAGAGGCCTTCCCCGACAAGGCTGAACAGGTGCCCCACTCAACAGCTGCTCCCACTTTCTCTCCTGCCTATCAAGTGTAATTATAAAACAAAGGTAATAATCAAAGTCAGGCAATGATCAAACATAACTTCTACGTCTGAAGAAAAAAATTGTGAACATGTGAGTAAATGATATCAAACACAAAAGAAAAGTTCTGTTTTACATGTATATGCAAAAGAATGATAAATAAACCATTTGACTGATTGGGGTAATTCAAGGAGAAAGTCAAGAGGAGCAGGCATACACGATAGGCACCAGACAGAGGCTGCACTCTGGGGGGTGGGTATCATGCAAAACATTTTGTATACAAAATAATAATTACTGAATTCAGGATTTAGAGAGGGAACCATAAAAGTAGCGTTCAAATGTAATTTCTACTGTTAAGTTTTGAATGGTTGTAAAACTGATAACTGATCATTTTTTTAAATAACCGTAAATATTTATAACTCGATATATCGTGGCACACCTCAACCCCGTTTCTTGGAACACACAATACTGTGGCACACCAGTTGGTAAACTCTGAGATAGAGTCATACTAAGACGGGTACGTGGGTTCAAGGCAAATCATTTTACATAGTTGTAAGCCACTGAGACCAACTTAAGTGAAAAAAGAATTTACTGTTGGAAGACTTGGAGAACCAGACTGAGAAACAGGCTGGACACAAGGGAGATTTTGCAATAGCCAGGATCACAGACACATCCACCCCCCTTTTCCCCCCACCCCGCCACCCACCCATCACAGAACTAGTCTAGTGAGAAAGATGGTTACCGCTACTAAGCCTCAGGTACTGCAGATCGCAAAGCTTTTCCTGTAGCACTGGCTGGATGCTTTCACTCTGCTACCCCTACCTCTGGCTGCTTGGAAATTGGAATTTGCTGCTACCTTGAGGAAATCTCCTTGCTGTTATCTGTACATTTCAAACTCCCAATTCACAGTCGAAAGAATGTGCATCTGATTGGTCATATTCTTTCACCTTAGCTGCAAAGGAGGCTGGGAAATTATCTGGTATGCTTAGCTTAACCTGAAGAACCATACAACGGAGAATTTCCCCATTACAGAAAAGAGGTTCGGAATTCTGGGCAACTAAAAATGTCCATCTAGATTGCCACTGCATCCCATTGAGCACCGCTGAGACAATTTGTAAAAGGTGCTCCATAAGGTAGATGCAGCCTTATGGGCTAGCCAATGGATGCCATCTTTGAGAGAATTTTTACAAGCACCCTTTCTTCTAGGTAGATCCATTCCTGAGCCACGGTGCTCAGTTAAGCAAGCAGAATGTAGCTGGATTTTAGTTCCCACTTGCCCCTCAGCTGGGCATATTTGTTTGGGCATAACCTATGCAACCATATGTGATGGTTTTGATTGCCTTACACCTGCTAAATATAAGGGGATTAAGTGTGATCATGAAACCACATGCACGGAAGTGCAGATCCAGGTGGCAGCACTGATCCCAAACTCTAATCTAAATAAGGCTTTTATTTTACAACCAACCTGAAAGCCATGAACTCTTGCTTCACAGTCATTTGTTAGGTGTAATCAGAAAATGCACATGAAGTCCCTTTTTTCCCTTTTGCTGTTATTTTCCAGGTCCTGATCTGAGTAAGGACCCCTGGTGGGGCAGTGGTTAAGAGCTTGACTGCTAACCAAAAGGTTAATCTACCTAATCTATCAGCTGCTCCTTGGAAACACTATGGGGCAGTTCTACTCTGTCCTATAGGGTTGCTATGTGTCAGAATCGTCTCGATAGCAACGAGTTTGTTTTTTTTGGATTGGAACTGAGTAAGTGCAGAAGTTTGGCAACTATGATGAAAACAAGGAATCCTGCTTTGACTCAAGAGTTAAAGGGTCTTATTTGAGTTTTCTGAGTCCTGTCTTGAGGATTCTTCTTCACTAAGAATTTTTCTTAACCGAGAAAATCCTGAGATATTAGTATCAATTCGAGTTAGGAAACAAGGCTGACTTTAGGAAAATGTATTGAGTGAGAAGTTAATAATTTGTTTCTCCTTAGCCCCTGGGTAAGGATCCCTGGTGGTGCAGTAGTTAAGCACTCAGTGCTAACAGAAAAATCAGCAGCTGGACCCCACTAGCTGCTCCATGGGAGAAAGATGTGGCAGTCTGCTTCCCCAAAGACTACAGGCTTGGAAAACCTATGGAGCAATTTTACTCTGTCCTATAGGGTCACTATGAGTCGGAATCAACTAGACGGCAATGAGTTAGTCTCTGGATGCTGCAATGGCTAATTTTCAGGCCTTGTCATCTACTTCTGAAAAATTGGCCATTGAAAACCCTATGGAGCGCGATTCTGCTATGATGCACACGAAGGTTACCATGAGTTGAAGTTGACACCACTACAACTGGTTAGTCCTCCTTAAAGTTCACTCCACACTTCTCAAGTATCTTCACTGATCTCTAACCAAGTCAGGTGTAAAATTACTCATTTGGCAAAATTTTGATTTTTATAAGCCGTGGAAGCCTATGGTCAAGAGGATGAATCTCTCATGATGGAATTTAGGCACAGGAGACAGTGGAGGAAGGTTCTTTTGGGGCCAATGAAATCACCCGCATGTCCCAGTAAGGCAGTCGAGTAGGTTTCAACTCATAGCGACCCTATGTACAATAGAATGAAACATTGCCTGGTTCCACACTATCCTCACAGTCTTGCTATGTTTGAGCCCATTTTTGCAGCCACTGTGTCAATCCATCTAGCTGAGGGTTTTCCTCTTTTTCATTGACCTTCACTTTACCAAGTATAATGTCCTTCTCCAGGGACTGGTCCCTCCTGATAACACGTCCAAAGTACTTGAGACGATGCCATCAGCCTATGTAATTTTAAAATCAACTTTAAATATTTCCCCAATGAGAAAGGTATACAATGGCATCTTATTATTTGGATTTACTTTAATTTTGAGGGAGTTAAGCATCTTTTCATTTTGGACAGTCATAAATATTTTTCTATGTATTGTCTGTTTATATTTTATGTCCAATATTATATTGGGTTTAAATATTAGTTTAAATTTACTATTTTAACTTAACCTTAAAACTGGCTGCTGTTGAGTTGATTTCAACTCATGGTGACCCCATAAGTGTCAGAGTAGAACTGAGCTCCGTAGAGTTTTCAATGGCTGATTTTTCAAAAGAAGATCACCAGGCCTTTCTCTGGAGGCACCGCTGGGTGAAATTGAACCTCCAATCTTTTGGTTAGAAGCTGAGTGTGTTAGCCATTCATATCACCCAGGTCCTCCCACTTAACCTATATCACAAATACTGTTCCATATCTTTAAAAAATAATTTTCTTTTGAGAAATACCATCAGCAGCACAAATGTAACTGAACATTCACTATGTGAATTTCAAGGGAAGAAGTTCATTGGAGAGAGCTAAATGGAGAAAAAATGGGAAAAATAATTATGATGTTATCCTGTGGGCTGGGAGTCAAGAGTATTGTAAACAGAGCAAATAGCATGAGAAAAGGCATGGAATGATGAAATTAAGTATCAATCCTGAATGGCAAAATTGCAGGATGGAAAGTAAGGTCTTTCTCCTACTGAGCCACTGGGTAAGTTGGAACTGCCAACCTTTCAGTTAGCAGCCGAGTGCTTAAACATTGCAGTACCAGGGCTCCTTGCTGACAGGCATATAGAAGAATAAAGGGAAACTGACAGAGCCCTGGTGGCGTAGTGGTTAAGAGCTTGGCTGCTAACCAAAAGCTCACCAGTTTAAACCCACCTTGGAAACCCTAGATTCAGTCAAGAGACTGAATCTTAAAGGCCATGCTAAAGAATTTTGGACTTTATTCTTTAGAAAATAAGGAGTTATATTTTTAGCCAGTAGATGGGCATTTGGAAATAACATGGACCAATGGGGAAAACAGCTTGGGTCAGGGAGACTGAATATGGGACTAATGTAATAATCTAGTTGAGCAATGAAGAAGCTGCACAGAGCAGGACTGTGGAAATATCGAGTGGGAAACATATTCATCAGACTTTTCAGCATGGAATTGATAAGATATGGGAGCCAACTGGTTATAGAAATGGGGAAGAAGGAAAGATCACCAGTTTCCCTGTTTTCTAGCTTTGTTGACTAGGTGGATGACAACACTTTTAACTGAAATAATACAAAAGCCAAAAAACCAGTTGCCATTGAGTCCACTCCAACTTCCGGTGACCCCATGTATGTCAAAGTGGAACTGTGCTCTGTAGGGTTTTTAGTGTTTGATTTTTCAGAAGTAGGTCACCAGACTTCTGAGTGGACTTGAACCTTCAACCTTTTGTAACAGCATAGTAAGTTAACTGTTTGCACCACCCAGCGACAAGGTAATACAAAGAAAGGTCAGATTTTTTGGGGGTGGGTGGTGGTGGTGTGGGTGAGGTTGGGTGGAAAATTAATCCAGTCTTAACTTTAAGGTGCCTATAAGAGGTCAAGGAGAAGAGTCAGCCTTATTTCATGGATTCATTTAGTTAACAAATGCCACTGAACGCCTACTCATCCAGGCACTACTCTAGGTTCTAGGAATACTATTGTTGGAAAGACAAAGTCCTGGCCTTTATAGAGGTTACATTCTAGTGAAAGTAGCTAGAATATTAACTGCAGGACAAATTCATGATGCACAAGAATTGTATTTTTCTCCATGAGCTCACTGAGGTTCATGGAAGACTTTTATACAGTTAATATGTATAGCATATAGATGTCCCTCTTAATTCAACATAATTTTTGTTTATTAAAATACTATAAGGATTTATAGTTTTATTATATGCAGTTGTTTCTGTCTAGGACCCATTTGATATGAAGTTCCTACTCAGCAATGAAATCTTCACATATTACCAAGAGTCATGGATTGAACTGTGTCCCCCAAAAATATGTGTCAACTGGTTAGGCCATGATTCCCAGTATTGTGTGGTTGTCCTCCATTTTGTGATGGTATTTTCCTATGTGTTGTAAATCTTAATCTCTGCCTGTGGTTAATGAGGCAAGATTAGGTTATGTTATAGAGGATTACGGTGGGATTGTAACACCCTTATAAAGTCACATCCCTGATCCAATGTAAGGAGAATTTCCCCGGTGTGTGGCCTGCACCACCTTATATCTTTCAAGAGATAAAAGGAAAAGGAAGTGAGCAGAAGTGGGGGATCTCATACCACCAAGAATGAAGAGCAGGAGCATGTGTCCTTTGGACTGGGGGCTCCTGTGCTGAGAAGCTCCTCAACCAGGGGTAGATTGATGACAGAGACCTTCCTCCAGAGCCAACAGAGAGAGAAAGCCTTCCCATGGAGCCGATGCCCTGAATTTGGACTTGTAGCCTACTAGACTGTGAGAGAATAAATTTCCCTTTGTTAAAGCCATCCACTTGTGGTACTTCTGTTATAGCAGCCCTAGATAACCAAGACACCAAGTTAATATGGGAAACTAGGAAGCATTATAATGATTTGCTTGAAGCATTATAATGATTTGCTTGATGACATAGTCTTCAGAAAATCAGTGGTTAAATATAACCTCTCTGAGCCTCAGTTTCCTTATTTGTTATCTAAGGGGATTACACAAATGTTCTCAAATGTTACCTCCTCAAGCTCATTGGAGTCTATCCAGTGTGATATCCTTGTCCTGTCACTTCAACTGTCTTCTCAATATCATCCACAATTATCCTCCATTGATCTTCTGTTGCTCCCCACCACCCTCTTCCCTTGATTCTTGTCCCTCTGGAACCAACATTGGTACTGCTGAGTTCTGAACCTCACAGTCTTATGCCTTAAAGCCGCTATACAATCTTGGTCTCTAATCTTGGCTTATTTTCTAGTGCTGCTGCAACAGAAATATCACAAGTGGGTGGCTTTAACAAATAGAAATTTATTCTTTCACAGTTTAGGAGGCTAGAAGTTTGAATTCAGGGTGCCAGCTCTAGGGGAAGGCTTTCTCTCTCTGTTGGCTCTGGAGGAAGGTCCTTGTCTCTTCTGAGCTTCTGCTCCTGGGTGATCTTCATGTGGCTTGTCATCTCCCTTCCCTCTTCTCTACTACTTACCTTGTTTGTTTAATCTCTTGTATCTCAAAAGAGATTGACTCAAGATACACCCTAATCCTGCCTCATTAAACATAACAAACATAACCCATTCACAAATGGGATGATAACCACAGGCAGAGGTTAGGATTGACAACCCATATTTTTGGGGGACAGAATCCAATCCATAACAAATCTCAGTGGAGTCCTCAGACTGGCCCAGCAATCCTTCAGAGCTTCTCTTGCAGCTTGGTCTCATTTCCCACCATGGCCAGGTCAAGCCCTCACTCTGCAAGGCCCCTAAACTAATTAAAATTCCCCTTCACTCTCCACAGATGCCCTGGCCACCTACTATACAGAGAAAACGAACTCACTTAGGTAAATAATTCAAATACAATCTCCGTCAGATCCAGGTCCCAATGTCCACAGAGTTATTTGTTTTTGCATCTGTCCTTTCTTACCCTGCTGTTACAATGGAAGAGGTGCCCTACATAGGCCTGTGCTAATCCCTCCCCAATGCCTTTATATGCTCTGGGTCCCATCTGCACCTGTCCTCACAGGGATTTTTCCCTTCTGATCATCCCTTCTTTCATATCTTCAAACCCTCTCTTTCTAGGTTCATTCTTAACAGCTTTAACTATGCTTAAGACTTTCCTATTTTAAAAACAAATTAAAAAATAAAATACTTTATCCCATATCTTATGATCTAGCTATCACCCTTTATTTCCGTTCGTAGCCAAACTTCTTGAAAGAGTTGCCAATTCTCGCTGTTCCCACTTATCATCTCCCATTCACTTTCCACCCTCATCCAAAATGGCTCCAGTTCCCACTACTGACATGAAAAGTGTTGAGCAAATGAAAATATTTTGGACTGACTGACTGAAATGAAATATCTTAGGTCACTTTCAGATTTTAAGTAATTTATAACATCTTAATTAGTAAGCTCTTCATGTGAAGCAGAAAAGAATATCATCCTTTCTTGAGTACAGTTTACATTGGGCAAGTATTTCTGAACACTTGACTACATTCTTTTGATCTAAAGCATTTCTTCTCTTACAACGGATCATTTAATGAAATCTAGAGAAAACGAAAACAAAAACAAAACCCACCACTAGTTGCCTGTGGTAGTTTGCATGTTGCTATGATGCAGGAAGCTATGCCACTGGTATTTCAAATACCAGCAGGGTCACCCATGGTGGACAGGATTCAGCAGAGCTTCCAGACTAAGACAGACTAGGAAGAAAGGCCTGCTGATCTACTTCTGAAAATAACCAGTGAAAACCCTATGGAACCAAACAGAACGTTGTCTGACTCGCTTGCTTTAGACAAGTCATCAGAAGGAATCAATGGCTGGCAGAGGATATCACATTTGGTGAAGTAGAGGGCCAGAGAGGGCAAGGGAGACCCTTGGTGGGATGAACTGGCACAACAGCTGCAGTGATGGTCTTGGACTTGCCAGTGATTGTGAGGATGATGCAGGACCAAGCAACATTTTGTTCTGTTGTAATTAAGTCACCATGAGTCGGAGCTGACTTGATGGCAACTGTCTGTCTGTCTGTCTATCAGCCAAAAGTAAAAAAACAAACACTACTCTTTGGTAGACCAGGTTTTGACTGCAAAATAACTCCAGTTCCTAGGCTCAATATTTTGAAGTCAATATGGAGATGTAGTTGAAATATCAAAAAAACCCAAAACTAAACCCGTTGCCGTCAAGTTGTTCCTGACTCATAGCGACACTATAAGACAGAGTAGAACTGCACCGTGGAGTTTCCCAGGAGCAGCTGGTGGATTTGAACCACTGACATTTTGGTTAGCAGCCAGCCATAGCTCTTAACGACTGTGCCACGAGAGCTCTGTAGTTGAAATAGAAGGGTGAAATTGCTTTCAACCTCAAGCCATTCCCTTCTCAATGGAAGTAACTGGCTGTCACATATATGCCTGCAGGGCACATATTCTTTTGACTACAGTATTTTTCATAGAAACAACAAAGCTGAAACATGTGGGTAAATAGGAAGAGTTATTGGCTACGTAAACAATGACTCAAAGCTGCTTATCATGACTGGTTCCCGAGTGCAATCTTTCTCATGGGCTGCATGTGACCATCATGCTTCCCTGAAAACAACACACTGATTACGCCAAGAAGTCCTCCACATTTTACATTGATTTTTTTGGATGATAATAGTTATTTCTTCAAATGAAAACTTCATCTTTTCTGCTTTGCTTGGATGGTGGTATTCACTAATTTTATTCCAAATGTAGGGTTTTCAAGTCGGTCCAGCTCCCTCTCATTATCTCAGGGTTCTTTGTTCTTCTACCCGTGACTGTTCTTAAGAACAGAGAATAGCAGCAGAATCTTGCTGTTTTCAAAGAACCACAAAGAGTAGGGTGTCACCCTTTGGTTTAAAAAATAATAAACAAATAACAAAAGCCAATGTCCTATGAAATGGTGGCACAAGGCCCTGTGTGGCCACAAACATTATTTCCTCCTCCTGTCTTCCCAGGGATACTTGGTATTTTAGGGGCACCTGCTGACGGTGTCAACTGCCAGAATATTGCTGGCACCACATGGTATGAAACAACAAAGGAGCAAACACAGGACCCTGTTGGCTGGGCTGCCCGGCAGGCTGCCACCGTGAATGCATAAAGAGCAGCCACACCATCCACATCCTGCTGCGTCCCCAAAACATCTCGCTCATCCGCCCACAGCTTTTCCCCCCAACCCTTGTTTCTGTGAGAGGGGAATCCAGTCTAGCGTTGGCGTTAAAGAACTACAAGATCACAGGGCGAGGGCCAGCATGCCAAAGAAAAATAGTTTAAATTAAACTAAACTCCTAATCTGGCTGGGATTAGGGCTCTATTATATCCAAGGCACAGGTTGTTTTTGATATTTTACTTTGTAGTCTCTGTTGAAACTGTTCCTGAGAGCACCTGTCTACCCATCACAATCTCTTTCAACTAAATTGTCTCTGTTGCTGATGTTGGGAGTCATTGAGTCAATTCCAACTCATAGCGACCCCATGTGACTAAGCAGAACTGCCCCATAGAGTTTTCTTGGCTGTAATCTTTACAGAAGTATATCACCAGGGTCTTTCTCCTACGGAGCAGCTGGGTGGGTTTGAACTGACAACCTTTTGATTAGCAGCTGAGCACTTAACCATTGCGCCACCAGGGCTCATTAATTAAGTTGTCTCCAAATCCTACTAAAACAAAACAAAACAAAAAAACCCAAAACCAGTTGCCATGGAGTCCATTCTGATTCATGGCAACCCCATGTGTTACAGAGTAGAACTGCTCTATAGGGTTTTCTTGACTGTAATCTTAACAGAAGATCACCAGGACTTTCTTCTGAGGTGCCTCTGTATGGGTTCAAACTGCCAACATTTTGGTTAGTAGTTGAGAGTGCTTAACTGTTTGCACCACCCAGGGACTCCTACTATTACCCCACTAAAAAGGTTTAAGTCTATTTCTAAAATGAGAATTTGAGGCCCACAGGGATGAAATGAATAACTTACTGACTTCAGGTATAAAATTTTACTGCTAGAAATATATCCATTGGCCATTCTAGAATCCTAAAGCACATCTTCAATTACTAATAATGCACACAAGTTCTCCTAGATCATAGGGTACCATGGAACAGGGCAGAGAAAAGATATAGAAAGGGGAGCATAAAGGCAAAGAAATATGAGCCAGGCAACTCTTGAAAAGAGATTGTGTTATTTATATCACATTCTTGGTTTTTTTTTGAACATTTTATTGTGCTTTAGTTGAAAGTTTATAGAGCAAATTAGTTTCCCATTCAATAATTTACACATAAATTGTTCCATGACATTGGTTGCAATCCCCACACTGTGTCAGCACTCTCCCCATTTCCACCGAGTTCCCTGATTCCATTCCTCCGGTTTTCCTGTCTCTTCCTGACTTCTCATCTTTACTTTCGGGCAGATGTTGCCCTTTTGGTCTTGTATAGTTGATTATTCTAAGAAGAACTTTCCTCGTGGGTGTTATTGTTTATTTTATAGGCCTGTCTATATTTGGCTGAAAGGTGATCTCTGGGAGTGGCTTCGGTTCCACGTTAGAAGGGTGTCTAAGGTCCACAGTCTCAGGGGTTCCTCCAGTCTCTATCAGACCAATAAGTCTGATCTTTTTTATGAATTTGAATTTTGTTCTACATCTTTCTCCCACGCTAGCTGAGACCTTCTATTGTGATCCTAGTCAGAGCGGTCAGTAGTGGTAGCTGGGCACCATCTAGTTCTTCTGGTCTCAGGCTTGTGAAAGCTGTGGTTCATGTGGTCCCTTAGTCCTTTGGACTAATTGCTTCCTTGAGTCTTTGGTTTTCTTCACCCTCCTTTGCTCTGGATGGGAAGAGACCAATAGTTGTATCTTAGATGGTGGCTAGCAAGCTTCTAAGACCCCAGACGCAACACACCAAAGTAGCATGCAGAACATTGTCTTTATAAACTATGTTATGCCAACTGTCCTAGATGTCCCCCGAGACTATGGTCCCCAGGCCTCAAGCCCAGTAACTCAGTCCCTCAAGGTGTTTGGTTATGTCTAAGAAGTTTCTATGGTTGTGCCCCCCATGTGCAATATTGTATATATGAATATACATGCAGTCTAGCGTTGGCGTTAAAGATCTACGAGATCACATCTGTACATAGAAATATCCACAACCTAATCTATATATGCATGTGAGTGTACTCCTATATGCCTTCCCATACCTATTCAGCATATGTATCTACCTATGTATCCACTTGTAAATTTTTGTTATAACTGTTGTTACAGGATTGTGTATGTTGTAGTATTTACTGTAGTTGCCTTTTATTTTTGCCTACCTCTCAGTGTCTTTCTTTGCCTTGGTCTTGTTGTACTGATTTCCCCCATATTGTGTATTGCCTTTCTCTACACCAAAGTTAACGTGTGTCTACTCTCTAGTTAGTGAATTTCCCTCCCTCCTCTTCCTATCCCTGGTAACAATCAAAGGATGCTTCTTTCTGTGTGTAAACTTTTTTTTTTGGCTTTTTATAATATTGGTCTCATACAATATTTGTCCTTTTGTGATTGACTTATTTCACTCAGCATAATGTCCTCCAGATACATCCATGTTGTAAGATATTTCACAGATTCATCATTATTCTTTATCGTTGCATAGTATTCTATTGTATGCATGTACCACAGTTTGTTTATCCAGTTATCTGTTGATGGGCACTTAGATTGCTTCCATCTTTTTGCTATTGTAAATAATGCTGCAGTGAACATGGATATGCATATGTCTACTTGTGTGATCTCTTATTTCTCTAGGATATATACCTAGAAGTGTGATTGTTGGTCGTATGGTATTTCTATTTCTAGCTTTTTAAGGAAATACCATACCACTTTCCATAGCGGTTGTACCATTTTACATTCCTATCAGCAGTGTTTAAGAGTTCCAATCTCCCCACAACCTCACCAGCATTTGTTATTTTCTTTTTTTTTGATAAGTGCCATTATTGATGGGGTGAGATAGTATCTCATTGTCGTTTTGATTTGCATCTGTGAGTTGGAATTAACTCAATGGCAATAGGTTTTTTTTTTTTAATTGCTAATGATTGTGAGCTTCTCTTCAAGTGTTCATTAGCCCCTTGAATGTCTTCTTTGGTGAAGTGTTTGTTCATGTCCTTTGCCCATTTTTAAATTGGATTGTTTGTCTTTTCATTGTTAAGGTGTTGAAATTTTTGATACATTTTAGAGACTAGACCCTTATTGGACCTGTTGTAGCCAAAATTTTTTTTCCAGTCTGTAGGTTTTCTTTTTACTGTTTTGGAAAAGTCTTTTGATGCACATAAGTGTTTAATTTTTAGGAGTTCCCAGTTATCTAGTTTATCTTTTGCTGTTTGTACATTTTTAGTTGTGTTTGATATTCTATTTAAGCCATAAATTAGGACCCCTAGCATTGTCCCTATGTTTTCTTCCATGATCTTTATCATTTTAGGTTTTACATTTAGGTCTTTGACCCATTTTTAGTTAGTTTTTGTATGTGGTGTGAAGTATGGATCCTATTTCCTTTTTTTGCAAATCAATATCCAGTTTTGCCAGCAGTATTTGTAAAAGAGACTATTTCTTCCCCATTTAATGGACTTCTACCCTTTGTTGAAGTTTAGCTGTCCATAGGTGGAGAGATTTACTTTTGGGTTCTCAATTCAGTTCCATTTGTCTATGTGTCTGTCGTTGTACCAGTACCAGGCTGTCTTGACTACTGTGGCTGTATAGTAAGTTCTGAGATTGGGGAATGTGAGGACTCCTCCTCTGTTCTTCAGTAATGCTTTACTTATCTGGGGCCTCTTTCCTTTCCCTATAAAGTTGATAATTAGTTTTTCCATTTCACTAAAGAATGTTGTTGGAATTTGGATCGAGATTGCATTATATTTGTAGATTGCTTTGGGTGGTATTGATGTTTTCACAATGTTAAGTCTTCCTATCCATGAGCATGGTATATTTTTCCATTTATGTAGGTTTCTTGCAATAGTGTTGTGTAGTTTTCTTTGTATAAGTTTTTACATCCCTAGTTAGATGTATTCCTAAGTATTTTATCTTTTTTGGGAGCTGTTGTAAATGGTACTATATCACATTCTTTGGTAGGGCTGGGTCCAACACAAAACTAAAATCTATAAAAATAGCTAGTCCATATACCATCTGGTAACCCAGGAATGTACATTTTTATAACGTGCTAATAAAGAAGATTAGGATACACACACATACGCATTAGACTGTATTTATGAGTTTGTTCACACTATTTTTTTTCTCTTAAATCACACAGTGTTATTAAAGCTGGTGGCATGAGGAAAGGAGGAAAGAAAGCAATTGCTCACACAAAAGTCTGCAGTCCTTGTGAAGTCCTTGTAATGTACTTTCTGCCTTAGATTTGGCCCCTAGAAATGTACTGACCCCTGGGTAAGTCAAGAGATATTACTTGGATAATTACTATGTAAATGGTAATAAAATCAACAATGACTTATACTACCTGGGAAAAAAATGAAAGTCAGCAAAATATAAAAGAAACTTCCTTGGCAGACACACAGGTCAAGAAATTAAAGTGATGAAGCAAAAGTGCACACTGTCATAGATGCCATCAAACTCAGAGTCTTTGTGCTTGTTGCTACATGTAGTATGCCCAGAAAAAGCAGCTCCCAACAGGCCCAATGTAGTGGGAGTTATATATGACAGCCTCTGTTCCTATATTTGTTTCTGTCACTCTTCCCTTATCTATAGAATAAAGGGACTGGGCAAGTTGCTTCTAAAATCTCATAGCTCCAACTTCTAAAATTCTAGCATTATCATCGAGACGATCTATAGGGTTGAAATCTGTTGTCCCCCTCAGACCAATTAGCTTACAGATGTGAGGCATTCACATTTTAAATGTGAATTAGTTATCCATGTTTAAAAATGGGAATATTTTACATAAAATTATGAATGGACAGTTTCTCTTGAGAACAGAACTGGTTACATTATTTTTGGGGCCCAAATCAAAATGAAAATGTATATACCCCTTGATAAAAATTTTTAAGAATTTCAAGATGGTGACAGCAGAGCTTTAAACTAAGTGCAGGGCCTTCTAAGTGCAGGACCTTGTGTGATTACACAGGACAAACGCCCATGAAGCTGGCCCTGCTTGAAAAATCAGAGGAGCTGGCAACCAAGCTCATATTCTTGAGACAACAATCAATGGGGCCAAATGATGGCTGTCCCTTTTAAATGGAGCCTGCCTTCTCTAGGTCACCACAGCCTTCTTCCCTCCCTTTTGTCCAGGTTGAGGCCAGGTGTCAATTAACATTCATCATTGCACTTGCTCAATTGATTTTTTGACCCCAGCTTCACTGAGCTCATGTATATGACCTGCCTGGCCCCTGAAGAAATATGAGTTCATGGTTAAAACGTCCCATACCAAGACATGCTTACTGATCACCCACTGGGAGCAGTAACCTACTACAAGGCTTTGTTGCTAATTAGGAGTGGGAGTTACACACATACACAGGTTGGACAACTCCTCTGGTTCTAAGAGTGCAATCAAGGGAGGACGGTGAACATATGTTAAGAAGTAGCTCAGCCTGATCCCCAGAAGCCTCTCTCCTCCATGGCCTGAGCATGCCTTTCCTCTCCCAGGGGGATTATATGAAATCATGAAAGACTAGAAGATGGATGAATTCCCTTTCACTCTAGGATTCAAAAAATAGTCTATCATCCTATGAAAACCTAAGACTTTATTCTAAAACCCACCGCGTCCCCCCTAAAAAAGTTTGGCAAGAACAAATGGTAGTTTAAAAAATCACTCTTTCTTCATAAATTATTCTTTACAAATCAACACCCATGCAAAGTGTTGAATATCAGCCATTCCCTTTGACCCCATCTGATGCACTTAGATGAACCTTTCTCCTGAGAAAAAGAAATCATGCTCTTTGGGAACTTGGAGGATAAATCAGAAGGGTCCAGCTCTTACTGAATGTTAACCAGTTGCCATCGAGTTGATTCCAACTCATGGCAACCCCATGTGTGCAGAGTAGAATTGTGCTCCATAGGGTTTTCATGGCTGTGACCTTTTGGAAGCAGGTCTTTCTTCTGTGGCATCTCTGGGTGGGCTTGAACACTAACCTTTTAGTTTATAGCCCACCATGTAAGCATTTGCACAATCCAGGGACCGCTACTGGATGTTACCATACTCCAAAATGTTGCATGAGCCTCAAAATGAACCATAGACTTGAAATTTATATGGACCCCACTGTGGCCGCTGTTCTGCACTCTGAAACTGATTTTGCCTTTTAAGAGCACACAAAAACTGAAGGAATATCTTTGTGCTCACAGTTCCCTTCTTTCCTTTATTTGACCTTGATATGATTCCTGGCACCACAGAGTATTTCATTTTTCTGGAGCATTTCCAGTGCAAGTCTTGTTTCTATGCAAGGTTTGTTCTATACAAAATCTGAATAGGTTCAGTGGTCAGGATTCTGGTTGACTTGTTCGGCCAGATTTCTCCCACTTGGTCAACATTCTTTACCTCGTTTCCTACCTATAGTCTTTGCCAGCGCTTTTATACTTATCCAACTTAAGCACCCACATGGTAAATATTTGGTAGATACTTTATAAGTAAGTAAATAAAAGCACAATAGATTTATCCCTTAAGTGTCCAAAAAAAGAAGTATACTGCTTTTTAATGCTGTTAACAATTCTTTCACTATTGCTGTTAAGTCAAGATACTTAAGAATACGTTCATCACAATAGGTCCTTTTTAAAAAGTGCTTGAGATACAAAAGCATTAATTTCCTAGAACCTTGTTGCAGCTCAGGAAATGTGAATGAACTTAATAAAAACAGATTTTTAGCATTTCTCCATTTTTTTGCATTTTTTTTTATTCTCTTCAACTGCAATATATGCATAGCAGTACAGACACATAAATGGCAAGTATTTTTGCATGTATGTGTTTATGTTACTCACTTGTTTGGAAAGTCCTTAAGAAAAGAGATGGCAAACGTGCTTTTTCTTTGTAGCTCCACCTCCACCCCCACCCATGCAACTGTAGGGCTCTCTCTGTGCACTGTGGTTACTCAATAGATATAAGGATGGATTAGATAATTTGATGACTGCAATACTTAAACCACTCAACCCCAAACTCTCTTCCTCGTTTACTCTCTCAACCCTAAGCATTTAACTTCTTACCCAGTCATTTGAGAATTACAAGTTGCCCTTGTTTTTAGGACCCTAACTTTCCATTGTAGGGTTATGCTGTAATTTAATACATAAGTTGTTTCCAATTTTTCCCTATTATAAGTACATGTGATGGGCAGCCTTATTATTAGGACTCCAAGAACTGTTTACACTTTTTAATTATCATGCTATCCTCAGCTTATCAGTAGAATTAAGAGAGATACGTGCCTTCCACACAGAAGAAGAGTGGTGAACTTGGAGTGTCTGAGACTTCCAGGGCTCGGGTGGGGAACATTTCCCTAAAGAGTCCACCTGTGGTTTCCTGTGGAGCCGCTACTTGGCATTGTTCAGCCTCTTTGGGAGAAGAATTTATCTTCACTAGAAAAGGCACAAGCAGTCAGTGTGTTTGAGGTTGAGTTACCATACCAACAGGGCCTTTGCTCCATACAAGTTTTGCTCACATAACTGATGTGGAGGCTACAATCCAGGGTCTGCTTTCACGGTGTTGGGTTATAGAGTGTGCGGCATACAGAAACTGTGGGCTTGGGGATTGTGGGTCTAGGAACTCTGATCTAAACATTTTTACAGCTTTTCATTTTTCCTTTTACTTCTCAGTTCTGACAATAGGGAAGGAAAATCAACAAGGAACCATCATAGTAGAGTTCAGTCTTTATAAAAAGGTCACAGAGGGCTGAAGGAAAGGTTTAAGAAAGTCCGTGGGAAGACTGTGCATTCCTGACAGCCCATCCACTAATCCCCAGAAAGATGTTTTGTACATATTCCCACCTTCAGAAAATAGCCATTGTCAATAGTGGCTTTTATTTCCTGGGTACATACATTCCTGTTTACCCATGTGATTAAATGTGTTTTGAAAATTAATGTCCCTTGAAAACTAAGGGATATTTTCTCAGCATCCCCAATTAAAAGTCTTCAGTAACATCTTCTAATTTTCAATTTAATAATCTAGAACTCCCTAGGTAACCATAACTTTCTCTAATTGAAACTAACCTACCTACCTCATTATAGTCAATATTTGCTTCATGCCCATTCTATGCATGACGCTGTATGAAGTGCTATAAAAAACCCAAACCAAACTCATTGCCATCAAGTCAATTCTGACTCACAGTGATCCTATAAGACAAAGCAGAACTGCCCCATAGGATTTCCAAGGAGCAGCTGATGGGTTTGAACTGTGGACCTTTTGGTTAGCAGCCGAACTCTTAACCACTACACCACCAGGGCTCCAGGAGGTGCTATAGAGACTACCAAATGCAAATAAGACCAGACCTCTTGCTTTACCAGAAAGCATCATCTGAGATCGAGTTTGAGGATGTAATATGAGTCAGGGAGATGACATAGAACAGTGAATGGTGGTGGAGGTAGTGGTAGACAACATATATTTCTATAAATAATACGTCCTAGAATTCACATCTCACAATCAGTTTGGATTCTGGCCTAATTCTTATCATTCAGTAGAAAATAATGAATATTTGTTTTGAGGCTAATGGGGGCATTCCCAGGCTGGCTCTTGCACATAGCTAAGGCATAATCCCTGTGTCCAAAGCATTCACATTCTAATACCAACAATCAATTGCCATCTCCTCTAGTCAATTCCGATTCATGGTGACCCCCTGTGTATCAGAGTAGAACTGTGCTCCATAGTGTTGTCAATGGCTGATTTTTTTTTGGAAGTAGATCCCTAGGCCTTTTTTCTAAGAGCCTCTGGGTAGACTCAAACCTCCAATGTTTTGGTTCGTAGCTGAGCACGCTAATCATTTGCATCACCCAGGGACTCCTTTTATTCTAATAAGGGGAGAGAAATTTCTCCAGAATTGCCATGACTGAAGGTGTTATCTGAGGAGGGTCATAAGAAAGACAAAGCATTCAAAGGAAGAAGAAGCTATGTTTGGTGACGGTGTCAGAGAGGACTCATCATGAAAGTAGATTAGGAGTTCAGCCCTAGAAGTTGGACAAAAGGAACTTGTTGAGAAAAGACACCGAGGGGACAAATATCAGAGAGTGAACTCAGGAAGCTGCAGAATGCGGGTTGGCTGCTGAACATTATGGTACATTTTCTGATGTATAAGCCAGGCCAATTTTCTCCATATTATTTCAATTTTAGTAAATGTGCTATCTATTTTAGAATTCCTCTAAATTTCTCGTGGAATGAGATCTGATGTATGTGTGCCTAATATATCCCATAGGACCAAATACAAGGAACTAAGTTTAAATTTTTTCTATCATGCCTGTTAGCTTAAATGGGATTTAAAGGTATGATCACTATTTTTATTTCTTCTTTCAAGTTACAGATGCTTTCTGAGACAGTTGGTAGACTTTGTTCAAGAGAAAGGAAATTTTGGAACTCTGTAATTTGAATTTTCATATCAAATTTACCAATAATTTAAAATATGTTTTTCTCTGCTTTGTAAACGAAAATCATATACTGGCCCCTTAATGGTACTGGAGAACTTAACTACACATTTACCCTTTTTTATTATTGTGCAATGATATTTTCTTCACTCATTAGGTGATGATGTTTCTACAGCTTCAAGACACTTACAGTTGCTTTACCCTTTACTGGAGAGTTAGGCAATTAGCAGGTGGACCCTTGGGGATGGGATTGTTTAGCTCTGCCCACTGGAGCTAGTTGTTTGCACACAACTGTTGCTCCCTTTAAAAAAAAATCTCCTGGTAATGAATTTGGATTTTTTTCAGTTTGAAGTCCTTGTCTGCAAAAATACTATGATTACAGCACGTAACACTACAAATGAATTTGAAATCCATTTTGTTCCAATCCCCAGTTCCACTCTCCAAATTTCTCTCTCCCCAGGGGTGACTACTAATATGAAATTTTTTGTGTGTGTGATATTTTTTCGGGTTCATGTTTTTATTCTTACTCTATTTTGTTCCGTGATTCTTTTACATATACTTTTACTACCGATATGTTGCTTTTACTCTATTGTTTCATTTTTTAAAATTACGTTCACGCAATTATACTGTATGTATCATTTTGTATTGATTCTCCTGGTGCAAGAATGTCTTCATAATATATAGACCCAGAAGCAGAAATGTAGGGATATAAGACATGTGCTTTTTCATCTTTACTGATATTGCCTGATGGCTCTGGAGTGAATATAAACTCTCACCAGCATTTTGTGAGAGTTCTTGTTTTTCACGTTCTCGCTAATATTTGATGTCTTTTTTATTTCATCCAATAAGAAATGGTATCTCATTGTTGTATTAATTTCTATTTCCCTCATTACTAATGAGATTAGAGAGACTTTCATATATTTATTGGCCATTCAGTTTTTCTTCTAAATTTTGCTTTTCATACTCTACCTATTTTGCTATTGAGTTGTCTTTTCTTTTTTAAAAAATTGATTTGTAGAGTTCATGTTTTATTTCATCTATTCCTTTAATTATTTCATTCCTTCTATTCATTTGAGTCTCCTGTGTTATTCTTTATCCAGCATTTAAAATTCAGCAATTAAATTCATTTATTTTCATTTTTTTAAAAATAAAGACAGGACTATGATTTTCCTTCTAACTATGACTTTAAGTTACATTCCAGAAGATTTTTTAATATAGTACTCTTATTGTAATCTTGTTCCAAATATTTCATAATATCTATTGTAATCAAAACAATTTTAACCCACAGGTTATTCAGGAGTGTGTGTGTTTAGTTTTCAAATGCATTTTTAATTGCTTTTTATTAATGACTTTGAATTTAATTCTATTTCAGTCAGAGATCGTGGTCTACAAGACACTGAATCTTTGAAATTTGTCAAGACTTAACTTTGAAATTGAACAATGGCCAGTTTTTGAAAATGTTTTATGTATGCCTATAAAGAATATGTGTCTGCTAAGTTATAGATATAGTATTCTACATATTAGAAAACATTTATTAATTGTGATTTAAAAACATTCTGTACTTTCATTCTTTTCTCATTTATTCATTCTCTCTGAAACTGTATTGAAATATGCAGCTGTAATAGTGTATTTATCTCTTTCTCCTTGTAATTTTACCAGTTTTTAATATATATATATATATATTACACCTACATACACACATATATATACCATACATATGCTTACACACACATACATATATAGCTTTAAATTTGGTCATGTTGGAAGAGTGTTCATGTTTAATGAGTCTTTTATCTTCTTGGTAGATTGTTTTTTAATCATTATGTAGTGTCTCTTTATATCACTATTAAAACTTTATGCCTTAAATTCTATTTTGTTTCACATTATTACTATTATTATGCCACTTGTCATTTGTTTAATCTTTACTTGTTATTTCTTTATACATCTCTTTATTTTTACCCATTCTGTGCTAGTTTGCTTTAAGTGTGTACGAGATAAGCAGCATGAGCTGGATTTTATATTTTTAATCTAGTCTGATAATCTCTGACTTTTAATGGTAAGGTTAATATATTTATATTTATTGTGATTCATATTTGGATTATTTCTGCCATATTATTTTGTATTTTCTATTACTTTATCTTTGCTTTTCTTTTTTTTCATTTTCCTTTCAGGCCTTATGCTGGATTGATCAGCACAAACTGAGGTTTATTGAATCAGTTTCTTGAAAAACTCCATTAAGTGGCAGAATACTTATTGAACGTTATTGTTGTTGTTAGGTGTCATTGAGTTGTTTTCAACTCATAGCAACCCTATATACAACAGAAAGAAGCACTGCCTGGTCCTGCACCATCCTCCCAATTGTTGCTGTTTCAGCCTATTGTTGCAGCCACTGTGTCAGTCCATGTTGCCAAGGGTCTTCCTCTTTTTCACTGATGCTCTACTTTACCAAGCATGATGTCCTTCTCCAGGGACTGGTATTGAACATTTGTTGCTGTATTTTATTGTTTGTCATTAAAAATTCCCTACCCATATTCTAGTAAAAGAATATTTATATTTTAATGGATAAGAAAATATTTTGCTACTAGACGTTTCCATTCTTGAAAGAAAACAGAAAGATATTATAAATAATTATAACAATTTCAAGAATACAGAAATTGTAAACGAGGTGTGAATGTTGTTGTTTGGAGTTCTATAGACAATGAAGTACAGACTACAGCAGTCTTTCCAACCCTTTGAAGGCTAAGTTTAGATTACTGTTTTTTGTCTTTTCTTTGCCTCTTGTTTGAGAACTTCCGTTGTACAGTGTTTTTAGCATGTAAACTATACTGAATGTATCTGTATTGTGATTTAAGAGATTCTAAATACGGACTTCAAGAACATTTCAAGATCTATCCTGAAGTACAACACTGTCAGTGATAGGATAATATCCATATGCATACAAGGAAGATCAATTAATACGACTATTATTCAAATTTACACACCAACCACTAAGGCCAATGATGAAGAAATTGAAGATTTTTACCAACTCTGCAGCCTGAAATTCATCAAACGTGCAATCAAGAGACATTGATAATTACTGGGTGATTGGAATGCAAAAGTTGGAAACAAAAAAGAAGGAACAGTTGTTGGAAAATATGGCCCAGGTAATAGAAACGATGCCAGAGATCGCACAGTAGAATTTTGCAAGACCAGCAACTTCATTGCAAATACCTTTTTTCAACAATATAAATGGTGACTATACACGTGGACCTTGCTAGATGGAATACACAGGAATCAAATTGACTACATCTGTGGAAAGAGATGATGGAAAAGCTCAATATCATCAGTCAGAACAAGGCCAGGGGCTGACTGTGGTACAGACCATCAATTGCTCATATGCAAGTTCAACTTGAAGCTGAAGAAAATTAAAACAAGTTCACAAGAGCCTAAGTATGACCTTGAGTATACCCCACCTGAAGTTAGAGACCATCTCAAGAACAGATCTGACACATTGAACCCTAATGACTGAAAACCCAAGGAGTTGTGGAATGACATCAAGGACACCATACATAAGAAAGCAAGAGGTCGCTAAAAAGATAGGAAAGAAAGAAAAGACCAAAATGGATGTCAGAAGAGACTCTGAAAGTTGCTCCTGCGTGTAGAGTAGCTAAAGCAAAAGGAAGAAATTATGACGTAAAAGAACTAAACAGAAAATTTTAAAGGGTGGCTCAAGAAGACAAAGTAAAGTATTGTAATGAAATGTGCAAAGACCTAGAGTTAAAAAACAAAAGCGAAGAACACGCTTGGCGTTTCTCAAGCAGAAAGAACTGAAGTAAAAATTCAAGCTTCAAGTTACAATATTGAAGGATTCTACGGGGAAAATATTAAACAATGCAGGAAGCATCAAAAGAAGATGGAAGGAATACACACAGTCACTGTACCAAAAAGAGTTGTTCGACATTCAGCCATTTCAAGAGATAGCATACGATCAAGAACCGATGGTACTGAAGGAAGGAATCCAAACTGTACTGAAGGCATTGGTGAAAAACATGCCTTCAGGAATTGACAGAATACCAATTAAGATGTTTCAACAAACAGATGCAGTGCTCACTGGTCTATGTCAAGAAATTTGGAAGACAGCTTCCTGGCCAACTGACTGGAAGAGATCCACATTTGTGCCTATTCCAAAGAAAAGTGATCCAACCAAATGTGGAAATTATCGAACAATATTGTTAATATCACACACAAATAAAATTTTGCTGAAGATCATTCAAAAGTGGTTACAGCAGTACATTGACAGGGAACTTCCAGAAGTTCAAACCTGATTCAGAACACGACTTGGAACAAAGGCTATCGTTGCTGATGTCAGATGGATCTTGGCTGAAAGCAGAACATACCAGAAAGATGTTTACCTATGTTTTATTGACTATGCAAAAGCATTCGACTGTGTGGATCATAACAAATTATGGATAACATTGTGAAGAATGGGAATTCCAGAACACTTAATTGTGCTCATGAGGACCGTATACAAGGACCAAGAGGAAGCTGTTTGAATAGAACAAGGGAATACTGCGTGGTTTAAAAACAGGAAAAGTGTGTGTCTGAGTTGTATCCTTGCACGATACTTATTCATTCTGCATGCTGAGCAAATAATCCTAGAAGCTGGACTGTATGAAGAAGAACAGGCATCAAGATCGGAGGAAAACTCATTAACAACTTGCGATATGCAGATGACACAACCTTGCTTACTGAAAGTAAAGAGGACTTGAAGCACTTACTGATGACAATCAAAGACTACAGCCTTCAACATGGATTACACTTCCACATAAGGAAACAAAAATCCTTTCAACCCGACCGATAAGCAACATCATGATAAACAGAGAAAATATTGAAGTTGTCAGAGATTTCATTTTACTTGGATCCGCAATCAATGCCCATGGAAGCAGCAGTCAAGAAATAAAACGATGCATTTTAACACCTTCAAGTGTTAAAAAGCAAAGATGTCACTTTAAGGACTAAGGTGCACTTGACCTAAGCCATTGTGTTTTTAATCGCCTTATATGCATGTGAAAGCTGGACAATGAATAAGGAAGACTGAAGAAGAATTGATGCCTTTGAATTATGGTGTTGGCGAAGAATATTGAATATAGCATGGACCGCCAGAAGAATGAACAAATCTGTCTTGGAAGAAGTACAGCCAGAATGCTCCTTAGAAGGGAGGATGGCGAGACTTTGTCTCATGTACTTTGGACATGTTATTAGAAGGGACCAGTCTCTGGAGAAGGACATCATGCTTGGTAAAGCAGAGGGTGAGTGGAAAAGAGAAAGACCCTCAACGAGATGGATTGATACATGGCTGCAACAATGGGCTCAAACATAGCAATGGTTGTGAGTATGGCGCAGGACCGGGCCATGTTTCGTTCTGTTGTACATGGGGTTGCTATGAGTTGGAACTGACTCAAAGGCACCTAACAACAACTGCTAAAAGCTTATGAACTTTAACGAATATAGCCTTTCTTATTTTTGACAGCATAGGAAATAGGAAAACTTTGGGACAAAACAAAAATTTGAAGTTTTTTTTTTGGGGGGGGGAGTTTATTTTGATTTAAGACTTATCCTTCAAACTGTCAAGTAGATTTAGACAGCCCCTAGTGCTTATTTACAAAAAAAAAAAAAAAAGAGCTAGAGCATGTACAGATTTAGAAATGGCATCTGTCAGAATTAACTGTAAACAACTCCCTAGCCCTGGAGGCTTTGCTTCCTTGCCAAGCTTGTTAGGTGAATTTGCTGAAAATAGTCTTGACAGATAATAAATTATCATTCCGATGAGTTTCCAAAATATGCTCTTAAGCTATTGTTTAATATTCTGTAGTAGATAAATTTAAACCTTTACCTTTCCATAATGAAGCATGGTTTCTTTTTGCTCATTTGTGGATCATAAAGTCATAGAGGTAGGAGGAACCCATTGCCGTCGAGTCGATTCCAACTCATAGCAACCCTATAGTACAGAGTAGAAATGCCCCATAGGGTTTCCAAGGAGCGGCTGGTAGATTCGAACTGCCGACCTTTTGGTTAGCAGTTGTAGCTCTTAACCTCTGCACCACCAGGGCTCTGGTAGAAGGAAAGAGTATCCATTTCTTTATGCCTCCAAAACCTTTAGAGTTGTTCATACTCCCATCTGTATGAGAATTTGAGGGAAGCAGGGCAATCATTCCTATTCTCCACTCTTGACAGGAATAAATGGAAACCTCTGCTGGGGTTCACTCTCTTTACTGCTCTTGGAGGCCTGGTCAGGACAAGAATGTATCCATCAAACTCTTGATTAAATATCAACAAGGATAACAATATCAACAAGGAAAAACATACAAGCGCACTAGAGGCATCCTTCATTTTCTTGATAGTCCAAAAAGCATCTGTGTATCTTGCTTTTTGTATGTGAGCACTGAGCTGTTTGCTATTTCTTTGCTGTATAGGATGTATTATGAGCTGACAATGTAGACTGCTTTAGAAACAGCTTTAGAAATTAACTTGGGATGAGTGAAGGGTAGGTAAGAAAAATATGAGTTCACATTTTTTTCCTCATTCCATTTCACAGAGCAAAATTTCAGGGTTTTTTTTTTTTTTTTTTTTCCCCTAGGAAAATGGATTGTTTGTAGGAAAAAATGCATTAGTCAAGCCACTTGCTGTTATTCTCAGTTGTCAAAGGTCCTTGTCCGTGTCTGTATTGTCATTACTAAACAGTTGGGGCTGTGGCTAGGGAAAGGGTCCTGCCTGCTTCCCTAAGCTGTATTTAATTCCCTCCATGCAAATCAACAAATACTTTGGAAAATAATTAACTTGAGAAGTAAAGCAACCTTAAAAAACTGAAAAATAAAAACCCAATTAAATATTGTACTTCTTCATGCATCTAACTTTTATTGCAAATTTTTATTTTTGTGTTTTAAAAAAACATTTCACGGTGTATCTGTTCTTCATCTAGCTCCTCCTATAACAATTTCTTTTGTTCCCTGCTATTTTTTTTTCTTTTTGGTTACCAGTAATGATGTTAAAAATAAAGAAATAAACTCATTAGAAATTACAGTGCCGTCAGAGATATTTGAAGGACAAAGGTGGGAGAATGTTTGTGTGTTCTCCTTTGCAGATTCCAGAAGATATTAATAAAGCTGACTACTACAGAACAATTCTAAACAGAAATATAAAACAGGACCTAAATTTTTCTTTTGTTTACTTAATTTTTATTTGAAATTATTTCCAGCTTTGTTCTCAATTTTCAGCTTCAGATCTGCATTTTCAATTTGCTCCTAACCCCCTGCCTTTAGGTGCCCCACAGACAAATCAAGGGCAACACGCTCAAAGTCAAATTAATTACATTCTTCCCAAATCTGTTCCTCAATATGTCCTTACCTCAGTGAGTGGCACCAGCTTCCACTGCCTTGCCCAAACCTGGGCATTGTGCTGGCTTCTCCCCTCTCCCCAGCACACCTGTCCAGTCTCTCACCTATATCAGTCCCACCTATGTTGCTTCCCTTTTCCATCTCCATTGCTGTGGTCCAAGAGAAGCCACCATCACCTCTCATCCGTGCTCCTTCAGTAGGCATCCTTGCTCCATCTTCTCCAGTCTAGTCTCCACACTGACCCCAGCTTGACATTTCTAAAAGATAAAGCTATGTCCAAAACCATTTGGTGGCTACCAACTGCTCTTGGCAATAGTCCCAAATCCTTGAACAAGTCTTAGGAAGCCCTTCATGATCCAATTTGGTGCCTTTGACCTCATTTCTGGACACCCGTCTATTCCAGAAAATGCCCATGCTCCTTTTTGACTCTGATGAATTGAACATGTTGTTCCCTCTGCTTGATGTCCTCTCTCACCTGAGCTGCTTTGTACACGTCATATTTCAACTCCTATGTTATTTCTTCTGGAAACCTCTTCACCTGCTGTCAGCCTCATTTAGGGGCTATTCCCAGGTATTGTCACAGAGATATGTGTTTATTTTGTCTCAGCACTTTTCATGCTGCGTTGCAAATGCCTATTAAGTAGATTGCGTTCACCATCAGTCTGAAAGTGCCAGAAGAAAGAGCCTGGCACATAATGGATGATTCCAAAACCAAAACCAAAACCAAACCCACAAGTTTATTCCGTCTAGTTCATTCCGACTCACAGCAATCCTAAAAGACAGGTAGAACTACCCAATAGGGTTTCTAAGGCTGTAATCTTTACAGAAGAAGACTGCACATCTTTCTCCCGCAGAGTGGCTGGTGAGTTCGAACTGTCGACCTTTTGGTTAGCAGCTAAGCGCTTTAACCACAGCACCACCAGGGCTTCAAAAGATGATAAATAAGTACTTATTAAATGAAAGTGTAAAAAGTAATTAGTAGACAATTATCACACTGTTTCTGACACATCTCTCATTTTCTTTTTGTTTGAGTGTTTTAGCAGTATAACAGAGGATGCAAACGTGCTTGAAAATCCAGAAGTATCCTTAAGTGAACCTTTGTCTTATTCCTCATACAACTCTCAAGGACAGTATGATGACAGAGAAGGAAAATGAATGGTATTGATTCCAAATGGATCAAAATGTAGACTCATTAGGCCATTCCTGTTACTTAATAATAGAGCAAATAAGTAAATGACATGACTCACTGCTCTTCTCAAGTGTAATGTAATTTTCCCAATGGCTTCTAATGACTCAGGAGAAGTCTAGCCTTTTCTCCAGAGCTCATGTGCAGAAAGTGAAGGATAGTTTACATTTCTTGAAAACACTAGGTAGAGACTGAAAAATGAGTTGATAAGTCAGTCCTGAAAATTCTTAGCAAATAAATGAATGAGAAATTGCTGATTTTGGTTAAGGATTTTATACAGGGAGAATCCAGGGACATATCTCTGGATTTTCTGTGCAGGCATTACTGGGATTTCTCCAAAGGAGTAGGAAGTTACTTTCCGACAGAAAGATAAAATTGGAAGCAAGAGCTTCTTTATTGTCTTGACACTTGTATGTTGGTCTAGTATTTCAGGACAGTCCTTGTACGTTGTACAGCTGTGTCTTGTGCAGGGGAGACATGCCAGTGTAAATGACAATCGGCAGCACAATGAGTTCTTCTGCAGACCGCACCTAATTCTTTTATACTGATTAAATATTTAAGAACAGCAAGGCTCTGTGTTTAAAGACACTGTAAATCATGCAAATCTAAATCAAAAGGTTTTAAAATATCAGACCACACCAAGACTTTAGGCTAATTATTCACCATTGGAATGATAAAAATAAGCTAATCTTCTGAGTTCAATGTGTTTAGACGCTGCCATCAAGAATATCTGAAGTAAAGAAAATTGTAGGGCAACTTTCATTTTCTTTCAAGCTTTATTCCCAAAGGACGCAGTGGATCATATATTGGGCCCAATAAAAGCAGATGCTAGAAGAAAGCACTAGAAGCTGCTGTTTGAAGTTCATGACTAGATTCTAATATATTGACAGAGCAAATGAGTATTGGATGCTTTCAAGCAAACCTATACTCCTTTTAATCTTCCCAGAAGTAATGAAGGGCAAAATGGACTGGTTACTTCCCAAAATAGCTCTGCACTTTGGGAATTTTTACCAGCTACTTTGTAGAGGCTGCCCAGCCCTACATATATCTTCCTTCTACCACTGGTCACCATCTTGGAACACAGGCTTAAGAGAGACTTAACTTACCTGCTATACTAATACTGACTTGTTCAGCATTTCCATTTTCTCAAGATTCCTAACATTTAAAAATTAACATAAACGTTTCAGTGTTTGATTTAACATTATCTGCAGAAAGGTACACCAATCAAAACATGGTTCTATTAAAAACTTATTCTGTTAAAGTTATCATCAAGGAGTCATCAGAACATTAAAGGGAGGGAAACTTGAGAGATAGTCTTTAGTTTTGTTCTTCACTAAAAGGGACTTTTTAAGGTCACTACAGGATTCGATCCAAGATTACTATGGACCACACAACTCAGCAAGGAGAAGAATGACTGGGTTTAAACCTGAGAAAAACTGGAGACAGTGGTCCACAGAAGACATAAATTTCAAATTTACTTGAAGTCAAATCCTTACTAAAGTCTTTAAATACTCTAAAAAGAAAACAAAAATGGCCTGCCAATTAATCTGTTCTAAAAATGCATAGGTTGGGCATAGTAATAGTCAAAAGAAGACAAGAACTTCTTCATCTAGTTTCACTCATGCTAAAGAGGTTTCTTTAGCAATCTATGGCCCCTTATAAAAGACTTGTGTTTATACCTCTTTGACTTTAATACATTTCAGAGAATGTTGTGGTTTAAAGCAGTGGGGATTATCGCACAAGCTTCTGCTCAGAATTTTAGCTATAAATTTTATTTCAGTCAGTACTCTTGATGGTCTAAGGGTGTATACCACTAATATGACTTGCTGGCTTCTGGACTATTTCTTTGAACCGTTACTCTGCTGCCATTCTGGGGGTGACTTGTTTTTATTAATTGTAAATTAGAAATGTGTTTTAATAGGTAAAAACAGATATCAATGCTATTATTTATCCCTTTCTGAATGACTCTCCATTCCCAGCTGATGCTCCACAAAGCTCTGCAAGCAAATACTGATAAAGGTGCTTTAATTTTTTATTTTTTCCCATACAAAAATTTATACGTACACTGTTATGTGACCCTAATTCTCTCCCCATGCTGTGACAGCACACTTCTCCTTTCCACTCCTGATTCCCCATGTCCATTCAACCAGCTCCTAACCCTCTCTGCCTTCCCATCTCACCTCCGGACAGGAGTCGCCTGTTTAGTCTCTTATATCTACTTGAGCTAACAGGCACACTCCTCACGAGTATCACTTTAAGTCCCACAGTCCAGTCCAATCCCTGTCTGAAGAGTTGGCCTCAGAAATTGTTTTAGTTCTGGGCTGATAGAGAATCCTTGGGCCATGCTTTCCAGGGATCCTCCAGTCTCAGTCAGACCATCAAGTCTGGTCTTCTTACAAGAATTTGAGTTCTGCACCCCACCTTTCTTCTGCTCCATCAGGGACTCTCTGTTGTGTTCCCTGTCAGGGTGGTCATTGGTGGTAGCCAGGCACCATCTAGTTCTTCTGGTCTAAGACTGATGAAGTCTCTGGTTTATGTGGCCCTTTCTGTCTCTTGGGCTAGCAGTATCCCTGTGTCTTTGGTGTTCTTCATTCTCCTTTACTCCAGGTGGTTGGGAACAATTGATGCATCTTAGATGGCCACTTGCAAGCTTTTAAGACCACCGACGCCACTCACCAAAGCAGGATGCAGAACATTTTCTTAATAAACTTTGTTATGCCAATTGACCTAGATGTCCCCTGAAAGCATGGACCCCAGACCTCTACCCCTGCTACTCTGTCCCTCAAAGTGTTTGATTGTATTCAGGAAACTTCTTAGATTTGGTTTAGTTCAGTTGTGGTAACTTCCCCTGTAGTGTGTGCTGTCCTTCCCTTCACCTAAGATAATTCTTATCCACCGTCTAGTTAGTAAATATCCCTCACCCTCCCTCCCAGTCCTCATAACCATCAAAGAATGTTTTCTTCTGTGTTTAAATCTTTTCTTGAGTTCTTATCATAGTAGTCTATACAATATTTGTCCTTCTGTGACTGACTAAATTCACTCAGCATAATGACCTCCAGCTTCCTCCATGTTATGAGATGTTTCATGGATTTATTGTTGTTCTTTATTGTTGTGTAGTATTCCATTGTGTGAATATACCATAATTTATCTATTCGTCTGTTGATGGGCACCTAGATTGTTTCTATATTTTTGCTATCATGAACAGTGCTGCAATGAACATAGGTGTGCATATGTCTATTCATGTGACATCTTTTATTTCTTTAGGATATATTCCAAGGAGCGGGATAGCTGGATCATATGGTACTTCTATTTCTATCTTTTTAAGGAAGTGCCAAATCTATTTCCAAGGTGGTTGTACCATTTTACATTCCCACCAACAGTGTATAAGTGTTCCAATCTGTCCCCAACCTCTCCAGCATTTATTATTTTGTGTTTTTTTGATTAATGCTAGCCTTGCTGTGGTGAGATGATATCTATTTGCAGTTTTGATCTGCATTTCTCTAATGGCTAATGATCGTGAGCATTTCTTCATGTGTCTGTTAGCTGCCTGAATATCTTCTTTGGCTAAGTGCCTGTTCATATTCTTTGCCCATTTTTTAATTGGGTTATTTGTCTTTTTGTTGTTGAGGTTTTGCAGTATCGTATAGATTTTAGAGATTAGACGCTGATCGAATTTGTCATAGCCAAAAATTTTTTCCCAGTCAGTAGGTTGTCTTTTGACTCTTTTGGTGAAGTCTTTTGATGAGCATAAGAGTTTGATTTTTAGGGGCTCCCATTTATCTAGTCTCTCTTCTGATGCTTGTGCATTGTTACTTATGGTTCGTATTGTGTTTATGCCATGTATTAGGGCTCCTAGCATTGTCCCTATTTTTTCTTCCATGATCTTTATCGTTTTCAATTTTATATT
>NW_004444057.1:6841492-6855623 GCF_000243295.1 Trichechus manatus latirostris | reverse complement strand
ATATTTATTTATTTTATGTTTGCTTACTGTGTCCTAGCTTCTTGTTTTGTTTTGATATGCCCAAATAGGCTGCTCATATGAGCTCTTTTGATTATTGGCAACTTTGAAGCTCTAATGTCCTATCACCAGGTGGTTAGATCTATTACTAGGTATGTTAGCTCAAGAGTCTGCCCACTCCTCCTGTATGGATTCAGCTCAAGTGCCCAGGTAGATAGCCACCGAGTGTGTGGTGTAGGCTCTCACTTACAGTCCTAGCACAGGCATGGGTGATTGGTGTAGGCACAGGCATCTGGCTGTAGCAGAGGGACACACTCTGAGCAAGGCAGTGGGCTGATGGCTACCCCCGAGTGTCCAGGAGGAAGGCATGTCCCTGTTCCCTACAGCGCATAGGTGGGTGGGTTTTGTAGCTGGAGTATGAACACCTAATGATTTGGCTGTAAGGACTGGGGGGCATCTCTTATTCATGGGCCCCAATCACAGGTGGCTAGGTGGCATAGGTGGGGCCACCAGTCCTTAGGCTCCTGATATGGGTAGTTGAAAACCCTGCTTAATGGGCAGAGTAGTGTCAAATGTCAAGAATCTGCCACTTCACAGCTGAAACAGTTGAAGTTAGGGTTCCGGTATATACCCTGTTGTACTGTGGTAATGAGGGCCTACGCTGTTGAGATGGGCCCACCCAAGTTCATGCAAGGGGAAAGGCACTCAAAGTCCATGGATACCTTTTGCCTGTGCCTAGGCAAAGGAGCTGTGCCTGCCCTGGGTTCCTGGCTTAGGGGAGCCTGCAGTTTATTTTTTCCCCTGTTTGTTAATTTGTTCACTCTCCAAGGCAGGGAGAATGCTCCAGGCACGTGGTGGATCCTACTTCCGGCCCAGGGGACTTGGCAATTGCTGAAGTCAGTCTGGGACCTGGTGCAGAGCAGGGAGCGGGGAGATAAATGGGAGAGAGGTTTTTCCTTAAGGGGGGTGTTTTTGATCCACGCAGTAAGCTGTACACAAGTACTTATCTTTCGTCGAGGGTTGCTTCTCACTGGTTCTAGGTGACCATGTAGACTCTCTGTTGCTGGGTCTCTCCCAGTGCGGAAAACTTGCCTCCTGGGCTCGGCTGCTTGCCTGCCTCACCGCTCACCCCGAGCTGATCAGGCCTGAAGGGTTCATGCTCTGGCCGGGTCAGGTCTGGCAACTCCTCGCTGTTTCCAAACCATCTCTCCTTCCCTCTGCCACTCAGTCTGGTTCCTCAACTCTGTCTTTAATGTTCAGGGCCCCCCGATTGCCATATATAATCAATTCACTTGCTTTTTCGGGTCTTTGTTGTAAGAGGGTCCACTGGTGGCATCTTACTACTCTGCCATCTTGCCCCCTCCCCAATTTTTATTTGTATAAGTATATCCAGATTTGGCCAAAGAGCTTGACAGTCCTGTTGTGCCAGGCAACTCATAAGTATTCAGATTATCTGAAAGATTAGCTCATGTGCTGGAACATCTACCAGACTTGTCCTTTCCTTTATTAAAACATTTCAATAAGAACTCATTGTTTCTCTTGAAAGAAGTATGTTTGGGTTCAATGACTTGGCACTAACAAAACCTCAGTTATCTTAACATAGTTGGTGAAAAAATAGACTACTTTATAAGGAGCTCTGTGACTTCCTAAATATTCTTTCTTCCAAGTGGGACTAATCTGGACTGGAGGCATGCAACTCTGTCTGGGGCAGAAGGGGAGAAAGTGAAAGAGTGATGTGGTGACTCTGCATTCTACAGAAGACATAGGGCTCACATCATCCATGAATCACAATTAACTTCTTAACATAGACTCTGATTTATCTTGATCTACAAGGCAATGTTGAAATTAAATGCTATCTAAACTCTGGGAAGAGTCCTGGTAGTACAGTGGTTAAGAGCTTGACTGCTAACCAAAAGTCTGGCAGTTCAAATCCACCAGCTACTGCTAGGAAAACCTATGGGCAGCTCTACTCTGTCCTATAGGGTCTCTATGAGTTGGAATTGACTCGACCGCAATGGGTTAATGGGGTTAAACTCTAGGAACAAGTATCTTTGTCCTTGAGTCAGTGAAACTCCATCAAAAAAGTATTCAGAAAGAGTTCAGTTAGATGAAGGATTTGGCAAGTTTTGAAAACACTAAAATAAAACCTGTTTAATTTATATGATCCTCCAGTGAGGAAAGCATTAAGAACTGGAGTTTTGAAATAAAACTTTTCCACATTATTTCACAGGTACTGAATGGTGCTTGTAGCTTTTTATAAATACTAATATTTCCTTCAGCTGGCACACTTAAACAGGATCCATTCAAATGAATTTCATGGGACATTGAGCAATTCCGGTACCTTTCTCAATCAAAACCAAAGGTTATATTATTCTCACTATCCTTTCCTCTCAAGTGAGTGGCCAGGAAAGAAGTTGTTATTATTGTTAATGTTTCAAGGAAAACCACAGCTGTTAATTTTTTTCTTAAGTGAAGCACCACTTCAACCTTGTTCATGTCCTTGAAGACAGGTTCTTTTAAGTGTTACTATTATTTCTCAAGACAGTCCCTGGGTGGACTCAAATGGTTAAGTGCTAGACTACTAACCATAAAGGTTGGTGTTTCAAACCACCCAGAGGCGTCTCAGAAGAGGCCTGGAGATCTGCTTCCAAAAGGTCACAGCCTTGAAAACTCTGTGGAGCAGTTCTACTCGGCTTACATGGGGTCGTCATGAGGAGAAACTGACTCAACAGAAACCAACAACATTATTTCTCAAAGGGAGAGCAATGGTAATAAGAGTCCTTGACCTTCCATTAGTTTGCTCTCATTTCTTTGCTGAGTGTGCTTCAAGGTTAAGAACCTTGCTGTTGAATGGAGGTGCACACATAACTTATGGTGATGACCCTGATTGGCCTGATGTACTGGGTGGCATAAGGGTTGAACATTTTGGAAATGTCTATGATTTTCATCAGCAAAGAAAAAAATGGTCAGTTGGCAACTAAAGGTCAAATCAATAATGATTCTTTTGTTTGGGCACAGTTGGAACAGAAAGCCTTTCACCAATTTTAATAAAACCTCTGAAACATGATTGTAAAGAGACATTGGAGAAAATCCTATGACCTCTTTGGAATATATCAGAAGTACACTCAGGGTGCCCTGGAAGGTCATAGAGGGAAAAGAGCCTTGGGGGTGGCTCTTTCCAATGACAGCAGTCCTGAATGTTCTCAGAGTTGTTTTAGAACTAACACAGAGACCCCAACAAGGCTTGAGGATAGGATTTGTTGGCTACCATGGGGTAAAAGTTGTCTAGTACGGCTTTGCAGCCCTTTAACCCATTTGGTGGAGAGAATATAGTTCATAGTAAAATAAACTTCAGTGTGGGGAATTGAATTGGGAAAATCAGCGGGAAGAAGAGAAGAATATGTTAAGGATATATTAAAATGTGACTTCCAACAATGTGGCGTAATGGAGACCTCCAGATGACTCCCTAGAGCAAATGGATTGACCTGCCACTCAGCATTCAAAAGCAGAGGGACTCTTTCTGACCAAAGTCCTAGGCAGATGGTGGGGAAAAGAGGTGTGGTTGCAAACAGCCCCAGACTCTGTCAATATCAACTGTACCCACAGACTTGAAAAGACAAACTTTACCCAAACAAAGTATGGGAGGGACACCTGTACAATCAGATTACCACTACTGCACTGTAGCTGTGAATACTCAGAGGATAGTCACATATCAACAAAACACACCTTGATAGACACATTTAGGAAAGGGACAGATTTGCCTGGACTGCTCTTTCGTAATGCAGAGCTGGTAGGCAAGATTATCTTCCTGAAAGATAGCTGTTATTTTGCTGGATTTCTAGCACTCCTTAAAGAGTATTGAGGGGGTACTGGTTCTTTTTGCCCTTGGAAATTTTGCCTTAGACTGGAACCATGGGGAGTTATCCAGCCTGTAAGGTAGATGTAGTCTACCCTGCAGTTAGCTGACATTCACTGTGCCTCAGTGGCCTGAGGGACTCGGGCACAGCCTCTGATCTTCAGAAAAAACATGTCAGGCTTGAGGGCATTTTTTCTGTCATGCCTTGAACTGTTTGTCTGCAAAGATCTGTGTTCTGACACCAAGCATGTGACTTTTGCTCTTCTTGGTATCTCTGTCTGGAATGTTCTTCCCAGACATTGCCAGAGCTTGTTCCCTCCTCCCAGGACACTTCTGATCTGATGTCATTTTGCACTTTGGCCTTCTCTGATCAGTCTACATAAAAATAGTGCCCCCCCGCCCCCCGCCCAAGAACCCTACCTCCTCTCCATGCTCTACTTTTCTCTTTATCCCTTTTCACCATCTGATATATTATTATAATATATTTAACAGTTTCTTTTCTTGTTGTCTTTCTTGCCCCACTAGACTATAAATTCCACAAGGGCAGGAATTTTGTCTATTTTGTTTACACTTACATTCAACTATTACCAGTTGCCATCGACTGGATTCTGACTCCTGACAACCCCATGTGTGTCAGAGTAGAACTGTGCTCCATAAGGTTTTCGACAGCTGATTTTTTGGAAGTAGGTTATCAGGGCTTTCTTCTGAGGCACCTCTGAGTGGACTTGAACCACCAGCCTTTCAGTTAGCAGCCAAATACATTAACCATTTGTACCACCCAGGACTCCACATCACAATATAGACATTCTGTAAATATTTATGAAATGAATGAAGACTTAAGCAACACTTTTAACTCTTTATGATCTCTTAATTTCCTCAGACCTACGGGCAATTTGGACCCCAACGGGGATGACAGATGGAAAAGACTTCTTTGCAAAGAACATAACCTGAAATGGGATAGGATTCCACAGGGCAAAGTAAAAGCACCTTCATTCTGCAAAGAGCGACCAGTGTTCAGTGTTTCTTCATTAGGTTTCTAAGGCAGGGCCTTACCAAGTTCAATATGTGGTCCCTAGAGTGACAATGGCAATTTCTTGGTTCTTAGGGAAAAAGAAGCAGGACAAGTGATTTAAATGTGGTCCTGGAAAATTTGGAGTTCAGTGTTATTGACTTGTCTCTTGATTTTCATCTCTTTAAATCTTCCCTTCATTGGTGCTTGATTTAAGCTTGTGAACCAAGGTAGCCAATAGAGTTTGTGAAATATTTATGATTATCTTAATAGTTACATTTTATAGAAATAGTCCTAATTGACAAGATTTTATGTTAGCCGTTTTGTTGCATGGTGTCTGGCTTCCACCTTGTATCTGAGGGCTATCATTGTAGTTACACTCATGCAGCCATGGAAGGAGTAGTCACCATTAGGAAAGCAATCTTCAAATATCAGTGGGCTTAAGGACCACCTCAGGAGGTACTTGATTATCCAAGTTTCCTTCTTGATGACTCTGAATTCCAGATACCAGGGACAATAGGTTCTGAGCTGGGCTTTATGACTTCCTGCAAGATGCCTGGGCAAACTCTTAGCTTTAACATTGGTAAAATGGACATAAACCATGAAAGTCTGGTTGCCGAACCCCAAATTGGGATCTACATTAAAGCTCCTAGGGTATTTAGAAGGGATTTGTGTGATCCTTAGAAAGATGGACTTTTCAATCTCTTGTCCACTTTGGATCAAGGAAGGCTGCTGAGATGACTTTTTAGATTTGCTGAAAAAGAGGCTGGTCCATAGATGAGTTTCTCTGCTAACCACAAGACACAAGCACCTCTTACTGTTGGCAACACAGCCTCAGTCAGTGCTGTCCTGGAGCTGGCTCATACATGCTTGTGAGATCCAGCTGTTAAGTTTTCAGGAAAGATGAGAGCTGGGTAATGTCACATTGGTAACTTAAAAAGGGGCCATGGTGGGAGTATTTAAACCATTGAAATCAGCAAACACTTAAATCAGAGCTGTCTCCCCACCTCCTGAGAGCTGGTTATTAAACATTTAGCAGCACACCACTGGCCCTCAGTCATCATGTCAACATTACTGTGAATTCTTCGTCTGCTTGGGCTTCCTCTGTGTATGCTGTGTGTGTATAGAGGTGTGTGTTATGGGATAGGAGGTAAGAAAAAGGAGGCTTGCAGAAGGGTTAGCCAATTGGGGAGCAGAGGGCATGCGATGTGTCAGCTAAAAGTTAATGAAATATATTTATATTAAAAAAAATTTAGAATAAAATAATCTTTGTAATGGATTTTACTTTTTAAAGAGTATATCATTAAAATATTTAAAAAATGTGTATGACTTATTGATAAGGGAAAAGGGTGATACATACATTTAGAAGGTGAAACATAAAGATCACATTTTTGTAGAAACAACAAAAAAAAATCATTCCAACCTAAAACAAATATACATGTATATATGTGTTTTTGGAGTCCTGGTGGTACAGTAGTTAAGAGCTATGGCTGTTAACCAAAAGGTTGGCAGTTCGAATCCACCAATTCCTCCTTGGAAACCCTATGGGGCAGTTCTATTCTGTCCTATAGGGTTGCTATGAGTCAGAATCGACTTGATGGCAATGGGTTTGGGTTTTGAATGAGTGTTTTTATATGTTGTAGAGTATAGAAATTGCAAGCTGTTAACATGAGGAGCTGGGAAGTAGGAAAGAGGAAGAGAAGGAAATTTTTGAATTCAAACACCTTTACATTGTTGACCTTTTGCCAAATATTCATTGGTTATATTTTGGGGTTTGTCTTAGGCTGAGTTCTCTAGAGACGCAAAACCAGTAGAGTGTATAAATATATACACAGAAGATTTATATCGAGGAAATGGCTCATGCAGCTGTAGAGACTGGAACGTACCAAATCCGTGTGTCAGGTTGGAGGCTTCTCCTGATTCATAGAGCTTCAGGGGCTGGTGAACCCAGGATCAGCAGGTCAGAGAGCAGGGCTTTTGCTCACAGGCTGTGAAGATCAATGAATCCCAAGATCATCAGGCAAGACCGCAGGGTAAGCTGCTAGCTCAAGTCCCAAGAACTGGAGGTCATGCGAACAGGAGGCAGCTGCAGGATCCAGAGCAAGCAAGCCTTGCCAGAATGTCCAGTTATATTCGATGCAGGCCACATGCCCAAAGAAACCCCCTTTCAACTGATTGGCTACTCACAGCAGATCTCATTATCAAGGTGATCTCATTATATCAAATTTCACCATGGAAGTGATCACAATATCATATGATTGACAAACCACTGAGAATCATGGCCCAGCCAAGTTGACACACAATCTTAACCATTACAGGGTTGTAGAGCAAAGGCTGAGCAAAACACTTTTAAAGAATGACTTTTTAGAAATGCAACATGAATAAGAAGCTAGAGATGTAGAAGACAAGTTTTGAGAGAAGTAATTTTCATTCAGCCCCACATACAAAATTCACAGCATTAGCTGCTCAAGTAAGAAAATTAACACAAATCAGGAAGAGTATAAAAATAATTGTATCTGAAATGCCAAGGGCAAATAAAAAATAGTCGTGATGTCTTTGTACTTTGAAATACTTAATGAAAACAAACAACAACAAACAAAAAAAAGGATAAAGGTGTTCCAGAAAATGGAGGTTGAGGCTGCCCATCCAAGGATAAGCATGTAATAGACAATGGACTATTCATTTGCTCTGAGGAGCAGGAGCCTACATGTCCTTCCGCCTATTCCAGGTAGGACACTCAATAACTCTCTAACCTTGAACCAGCTATTGAATCTCCCTGTAAATCATCTTACAGGGATTGCAGTGGGGATCCAAGGAGAGGGCAAACTTTGTGAAAGGATCTCAGAAGTTATAATGCAATCTATACATTATAACAGTAAAGGCATCTAAACAGAAAAGAATAATCAATCTTCAGAAGGTCTATCTCCTATGCTACCTTCTACTGCGGTATTGACTGTTTGACCAAGATGTAAGCTTCTTTTATTTCAGATCTTTAAAGTCACATTATAGATGACCCAGACTCAATAAAAAGGAACATATATTATCAGATCACTGACTCTACCACATCAGATAAAAGCAACCTCCCTGCAACCTCAAATATTCTTCTGGAAAAAAACACACGGATTGTTTACCCTACCTGAGAACCACCTGTATTTGTATGGCAATCAGACTTGAAAGATAGTAAGAGTACAGAGCCAGGAACATGAACCAGGGTCTGTTGACATAATAGGGTGGTGACTATTCAACCCCAAAGTTCTCTCAGGGATAATAAAGAAATAGGTACCTCTTGCTCTATAAGGAAATTCCTTTTTATTTTGCTTCCTAGTAATTGCCTAGCTATGTGCTCCTAGCTGTTCAATAGTTACTAGGAAGAATGAGGGAATCTTTACCTGGGCCTATGGGCTAAGGCACTTCTGAAAAAAAGGCTCTATGATTGACATGAGTAGACATGTATTAAGCCCTTTACAAAACACCCAACAAACTCCAGGATGCATTTTAACAGCTAATAACCTCACCAAAGAAGCCCAGCACTGCCAGATTTTCTTCTACTGTGAGTCCATAATGCAGGGTATTAAGATATTGCTGCCTTTCCTCAAATGCAAGAAAGCAAGAAGATGACCTTGAGCCAAAAGTCCCAGCCTTGCCAACTCACGCTGGTTTCTGAGGGAACTTCCAATGACTGTAAAAAAACAAAACCAAAAACCAAAAACAACCTGTTGCCATGGAGTCAGTTCTGACTCGTGGCAACCCCATGTGTTACAGAGTAGAACTGCCCTGTGGGTTTCCTAGGCTGTCATCTTTATGGAAGGCTATCATTAGTTCTTTTCTCCTGTGGAGCGGCTGGTGGGTTCAAACCACTGACCTTTGGATACGCAGCTGAGGTCTTAACCAGGGCTTCTTCTAATGGCTGTAGCCAGCTATAAATACATGATCAGGACATTTCTATTGGGCTTTTACTTTATGGTCCTCTCCTCAAGCTAACATTCGAGTTCTTTCCCCTCTTCTTGTCTTTGCACACGCTGCTTCCTCTGCTGGATTACTCTTCTCTGTCTTAGTCATCTAGTGCTGCTATGACAGAAACACTACAAGTGGATGGCTTTAACAAAGAGAAATTTATTGCTTCACAGTAAAGTAGGCTAAAAGTCCAAATTCAAGGGGTCAGCTCCAGGGAAAGGCTTTCTCTCTCTGTCAATGTTCCCCCAGACTAGGAGCTTCTCCGCTCAGGGACGTCAGGTCCAAAGGACACGCTCTGCTCCTGGCACTGCTTTCTTGGTGGTATGAGGTCTCCCTTCTCTGCTCACTTCCCTTTCCTTTTTATCTCTTGTAAGATAGAAGGTGGTGCAGCCCACACCCCAGGGAAACTCCCTTTACATTGGATCAGGGATGTGACCTGGGTAAGGGTAGTTTTACAATCCCACTTGAATCCTCTTTAACATAAAATTATAATCACAAAATGGAAGACAACCACATTCAATCCATGACATTCTCATAATTTAATAGTCAGCCCAACTATCACCCCACACATGAAGGTTTACCTGAGCAATCCCTACCTCCAATCTGGCTTAGGGATGTTTCCTCTTTGTCTCATAAAAAGTTTTCATTATCATCATCAGACCATTTGGCATAATGTGCCCTATGACCTATTTATGGGTTCATCTTCTCCTTATCGTAGTGGTTCTAACTTTGTTTGCATATTAGAATGATCTGAGGAGATTTTGAAAGTCCTGATGTCCTGTCCGTAACCTAGACCAATGAAATCAGAATCTGTGGGGTTGGGATCCAGAATTCAGTATTTTCTAAAGCTCCTTAGTTGATTTCCACTAGGTTAATGTCATGGATTGAATTATGTCCCCCCAAAAATGTGTGTCAATTTGGCTGGGCCATAATTCCCAGTATTGTGTGGTTGTCCTCCATTTTGTGATTGTAATTTTATGTGAAAGAGGATTGTATGTGAAAGGTGGGATTGTAACACCCTTACTAAGGTCAAGTCCCTGATCCAATGTAGAGGGAGTTTCCCTAGGGTGTAGCCTAAACCACCTTTTATCTTACAAGAGATAAAAGGAAAGGGAAGCAAGCCGACAGTTGGGATCTCATACCACCAAGAAAGCAGTGCTGGGAGCAGAGTGCATCCTTTGAACCCAAGGTTTCTGTGCAGAGAAGCTCCTAGTCCAGGGGGAAGACTGATGAAGACGAGGACCTTCCTCCAGAGCTGACAGAGAGAGAAAGCCTTCCCCTGGAGCTGATGCCCTGAATTTGGACTTGTAGCCTACTAGACTGTGAGAAAATAAATTTCTCTGTGTTAAAGCTATCCACTTATGGTATTTCTGTTATAGCAGCACTAGATAACTAAGACAGCTGAGAACTACTCAATGCATTAGATGGCAGAGTCTTAGAGGATAGAGGCTAGAACTTTAGTATATCAATCCAATGCACAAGGTTGTTTGATATTACTAGTAAGTATTTGATACATTTTGTTAAATTAATTAGTACATTTCAAGTGAGAGCATTTTAGACTCTTATCAAGTAACATTAAGAGGCACAACTTATTTATTCCAGAATACAAGCAAGCTAAGAGTAAAAAATATACAGATATGACATTGATTAAAAATAATTAAGTCCATTGATTTTACAGCAATAGTTTGGGGGAAAGCCACTGTGTTATTCATATACAGGTAGGCATCGCTTAACATCCACAATACATTCTGTGAAATAGGATGTTATGTGATTTGGACGTTGTGTGGACACCATATTAAAACCGTATGGGAGCCTGCTTCCAGTTGTCCTCATCACCACTGCTGCCACTGCTGCTGCTGCTGGAGCTGCTGGCAAAGGCTGGAGGAACGGGAAGTGGCAGCCATGGCAGAAGTGGAGAGACAGGAAGTGAAAGAGGAGGGAGACACTCCCGCTGTTCTGCCGGCCTGAGTAGCAGGAGCCTGCCGGCTAGAAGACCCCCCTGCTGCTGCCTGCCTGCCCGCCAAACAGAGCACGAGAGCCCACACACAGAGCCATGTCCTCTGCTTCACCTGCCTGTATCCCACATGTGGTCCAGTGCTGTAAGAGTCTGGATTTAGGGTCTTTAAAACCATTAGGAGGAAATAATAAACAAAAGGAGAGCTGCTTTCCCTTGGAAAAAAAAAAAAAAAATCTTATGGGACCATGGACGTATATGCAGTTGGATGTTGCCCGAATGGACGATAAGTGAAGCATAGCTACATTCTAAAGACTCTTTGGCGAGTATACTATACTATTTTTACAGATCTTTTCTGAGACAAGATGATTAACTTTGAAGAATTGTGGATTTAGATGAATTCCATAATGTTATAGGAGATTACACATGTAAGGCCCAGGTGCAATGCTTCTCAAAGTGTAGCTCATAGACCAGTTGCAATCAGATAAAAATACATGTTTCCAGAGGCCATCTCTGATCTAAATTTAGATTCTTTGGGGGAAAGATTCAGGAATCTACCCGCATTTGTTCCTCTTAAAATTGAGGTAGAATTCACATACCTAATATTCACCATTTTAAAGCATGCAATTCAGTGATTTTTAGTATACTCACTTTGTGCAAGCATCACCACTATCTAATTCCAGAACATTTTTATCACCCTAAAAAGAAAATCCATACGCATTAACAGTCACTCCCCGTCCCTCTCCCCTCCCCAAAAGCCCCTGCCAACCACTAATCTACTGTCTGTCTCTATAGATTCGTCTATTCTGGACATTTCGTATAAATGGAATCATACCACATGTGGCCTTTTATATCTGATGTTTTTCACTTAGCATAATGTTTTCAAGGTTCATCCATGTTGTAACATGTATCAGTATATCACTCCTTTTTATTGATAAATAATATTCCATGATTTGGTTATATCACATTTGTTTATCCATTCATCAGTTGATGGATATTTGGGTTGGTTCAACTTTTTGAATATTATGCATACCACCACTGCGAACATTTGTATACAAGTTTTCATAGGACATAACGTTTTCATTTCTCTTGGGCATGTGCCTAGGAGTGCATTTGCTGAGTCATATGTCAACTCTCCTACTTGCATTTTAAACAACTTTTAAAAAAGATTCACGCTAAAGTTGACAGCTCCTTCCCTAAGATCTCACTAAGTCCTTCCAGGCACTGTATCTGCAAGCAAACAACCACCAAAGAGATGAGATTGTACCTGGTAACAGGTAGAAAAGAAGGACAATCATAGCATCCAATCAATTATAAAAAGATAACTACTAAGTTAACAGTATAAATAAGAATATCAAATTGTAGGCTTTGTTTTTCATATTTAAATTCAGACAACAGTAGAGGACAAGGTTTAAAGAAAACAAATAGCTAGAAATAAGTCCATCACTAAGAACTCTGGTATTTTCCCAGACTAGCATTCGGCTGCTAACCAAAATGTTGGCAGTTGGCAGTTCGAATCCACCAGCTGCTCCTTGGAAACTCTATGTGGCAGTTCTACTCTGTCCAATGGGGTGGCTCTGAGTCAAAACTGACTTGACTACAATGCTTTTTTTTTTTTTTTTTTTTTTGGTTATAGTTGAACTCAAGTGTCCCTGGGTGGCACAAACAGTTAAGCACTGAAAAAGGTTAGCGGTTCAATCCCATTCAGAGACTCTTCAGAAGACAACCGTGGTGATCTGCTTCCAAAAGATCACAGCCTTGAAAACTCTATTGAGACATTCCACTCTGCACATATGGGGTTGCCTTGAGTCAGAATTGACTTGACAGCAACTAACAACAGCAACAACGTAGTTGAACTGGCCTTGATTTTCTTTTGCTAAGAACCAGGAGCTTATCATATTATGCTCACACTAGGAACCAGATTCTGGATGTGATAGCTGTGGTGGAAATATGCCATAAGTTTTTGCCTGCCAAGCGTCTTTAAACACTCTTCTTAAGCTTGAGGGTTCCCCCACCTTATTAGTCCTCAGCTTCTCAAGGTAGAAGCTCAAAATTCACTTCCTGCCTCCCTTGCATCCTCAGTGCATCTTGAGATTTCTCTCCACCAGAAGCACTCATGCCAGAAATGAGATGAGAAGAGTTGCCTCTGTGTCCTCCACACACAGGAGAAACATTCTCTTTGGAAGTGGTGGTCCTAGTGGAAGCCTCCAGGGCCCAGTGTCAGAAGGACTAATTGGGTTAAGGCAGTGGTGGCTTCACTGGGGCAGTTCTCTGGCATGACTTGAGCATCGTTCCTGGCTGCAGTTTCCAAGTCTGGTCATCTGGCCCTCCTGGAGAGTAGGGAGTTACCCATGACCTTCAATTAACTCCTATCCTGCTTAAATTGGCTAGAATGCATGGCTGTTCAGCAAGAATATGACTGATATCGCAGGACTCTATCAGAAGCCCAATTGATACTGAACTTCAAGTACACACTTGCCTCAAATTCACTGATTAACATTAGGGTCCTGGTAAGTCTCTATCTGCCTCCTTTGCAGAAAAGTCCCCCTTTTTGTGGCTCAATTTGGCAAATTCACTTTACCATTCAAGAAATAAAAAGCAAAAGTTTCACTGATGCAATCTGAACTCCTTGTGATTTTCGACTCTAATTATAAAATGTTTATCTATAGCGACAGAATGCTGATTTCTAAGATAATTTTTCTAGAACATGAATTCTGAATCATTGGTTTCTCTTGCCAAGTCCATCAGATTTATATGTTTAGATGGTGTTATTCATTAACCACCTTCCCTACCCCACTACCCTTCTCTAACACATATGAATGCACCACAACAGCCTTATCTAAGCATCAATAGTGGAAAGTTTTAAGAGAAAAATATGGAGATGTGATTTTATTTTTTGTAGTTTGTATGTACATGTGTATTTTTTTGTTTTTTTTAAAAACTTTTCCCATACAAAAATTTATACATACATTGTTATGTAACTCTAATTGCTCTCCCCATACTGTGACAGCACACTCCTCCTTTCCCCCCCTGATTCCGCAGGTCCATTCAACCAACTCCTAACCCTCTCTGCCTTCCCATCTCACCTCCGGACAGGAGTCGCCTGTTTAGTCTCTTGTGTCTGCTTGGGCTAAGAGACACACTCCTCACGAGTATCACTTTAAGTCCCACAGTCCAGTCCAATCCCTGTCTGAAGAGTTGGCCTCGGAAATTGTTTTAGTTCTGGGCTGATAGAGAATCCAGGGGCCGTGCTTTCTGGGGTTCCTCCAGTCTCAGTCAGATCATTAACTCTGGTCTTCTTACTAGAATTTGAGTTCTGCACTCCAGCTTTCTCCTGCTTCATCAGGGACTCTTTGTTGTG
>NW_004444057.1:6838457-6839782 GCF_000243295.1 Trichechus manatus latirostris | reverse complement strand
GGGCCTCTTCCCTTTCCATATGAAGTTGGTGATTTGTTTCTCCATTTCATTAAAAAATGCTGTTGGAATTTGGATTGGGATTGCATTGTATCTGTAAATCGCTTTGAGTAGAATTGACATTTTCACAATGTTAAGTCTACCCATCCATGAGCAAGGTATGTTTTTCCACTTATGCAGGTCTCTTTTGGTTTCTAGCAGTAGTGTCTTGTAGTTTTCATTGTATAGGTCTTTTATGTCACTGGTTAGATTTATTCCTAAGTATTTTATCTTCTTGGGGGCTATTGTAAATGGTATTGATTTGGGTGATTTCCTCTTCGAGGTTCTCTTTATTGGTGTAAAAGATTCCAACTGATATTTCTATGTTTATCTTGTATCCTGAAATTTTGCTGAAATCTTCTATTAGTTCCAGTAGTTTTCTTGTGGATTTTTGGAGTTTTCTGTGTAGAAGATCATATCATCTGCAAATAGAGATACTTTGACTTCTACCCTACCAATTTGGAAGCCCTTTATTTTTTTTTCTAGCCGAATTGCTCTGGCTAGGAACTCCAGCGCAATGTTGAATAAGAGTGGTGATAAAGGGCATCTTTGTCTGGTTCCCATTCTCAAGGGGAACGCTTTCAAAGTCTCTCCATTTAAGATGATGTTGGCTGTTGGCTTTGTATAAATTCCCTTAATTATTTTGAGGAATTTCCCTTCTATTCCTATTTTGTTTAGAGTTTTTATCATGAATGGGTGTCAGACTTTGCCAAATGCCTTTTCTGCATCGATTGATAAGATCATGTGGTTCTTGTCTTTTGTTTTATTTATGTGAGGGATTACATTGATTGTTTTTCTAACGTTGACCCATCTCTCCATACCTGGTATAAATCCCACTTGATTATGGTGACTTAATTTTTTGATATGATGCTGAATTCTATTGGCTAGAATTTTTTTGAGGATTTCTGCGTCAATATATTGGTCTGTAATTTTCTGTTTTTGTGATGTCTTTACCTGGTTTTGGTATCAGGGTTATGCTGGCTTCATAGAATGAGTTTGGGTGTATTCCATCCTTTTCTATGCTCTGAAGTAGCTTTAGTAGTAGTAGTGTTAACTCTTCTCTGAAAGTTTGGTAGAATTCTCCAGTGAAGCCATCTGGGCCAGGGCATTTTTTTGCTGGGAATTTTTTAACTACCTTTTCAATCTCTTATTTTGTTACAGGTTTATTTAGTTGTTCTACCTCTGTTTATGTTAGTTTAGGTAGGTAGTGAGTTTCTAGAAATTTGTCCATTTCCTCTAGGTTTTCAAATTTGTTAGAGTACAATTTTTCATAGTATTCTGTTATGATT
>NW_004444057.1:6808372-6838357 GCF_000243295.1 Trichechus manatus latirostris | reverse complement strand
GCCTCTTTATGTGATTTGATATTGACTGTTGTCTCCGAGCCATCAATAAGTTATTATATTTATTTATTTTATGTTTGCTTACTGTGTCTTAGCTTCTTGTTTTGTTTTGATATGCCCAAATAGGCTGTTCGTATGAGCTAGTTTGATTATTGGCACCTTTGAAGCTCGAATGTCCTGTCACCAGGTGATTAGATCTGTTACTAAGTATGTGAGCTCAAGAGTCTGCCCACTCCTCCTGTATGGATTCAGCTCAAGTGCCCAGGTAGATAGCCACCAAGTGTGTGGTGTAGGCTCTCACTTACAGTCCTAGACAGGCATGGGGGATTGGTGTAGGCACAGGCATCTGGCTGTAGCAGAGGGACACACTCTGAGCAAGGCAGGGGGATGATGGCCACCCCTGAGTGTCCAGGACGAAGGCATGTCCCTGTTCCCTAGAGCACGTAGGTGGGTGAGTTTTGTAGCCAGACTATGAGCACCTAATGCTGTTGGCTGTAAGGACTGGGGGGCACCTCTTATTCATGGGCCCCTCTCACAGATGGCTAGGTGGTGTGGGTGGAGCCACCAGTCCTCAGGCCCCTGATATGGGTAGTTGAAGACCCTGCGTAATGGGTAGCATAGTGTCAAATGTTAAGAACCTGCCACTTCACAGCTGAAATGGTTGAAGTTAGACTTCCGGTATATACCCTGTTGTACTGCGGTAATGAGGGCCTATACTGTTAAGGTGCGCCCACACAACTTTATGCAGAGGGAAAAGCACTCAAAGTCAGTGGATCCCTTATGCCTGTGCCTAGGCAAAGGAGTTGTGCCTACCCTGGGTTCCTGGCTTAGGGTAGCCGGTAGTTTATTTTTTCCCATTTGCTAATTTGTTCACACTCCAAGGCAGGGAGAATCGCTCCGGGCATGTGACTTATCCTACTTCTGGCCCAGGAGACTCAGCAATTGCTGAAGCCAGGTCAGGACCTAGTACAAAGCAGGAAGCGGGGAGGTAAATGGGAGAGAGTTTTCTCCTTAAGTGGGGTGTTTTTGATCCGTGAGTAAGCCATACACAAGTACTTATCTTTCGTTGGGGGCTGCTTCTCACTGGTTCTAGGTGGCCATGTAGACTCTCTGTCACTGGGTCTCTCCCGGTGCAGAAAACGTGCCTCCTGAGCACAGCTGCTTGCCTGCCTCACTGCTCATCCCCGAGCTGATCAGGCCTGAAGGGCTCAGGCTCTAGCCAGGTCAGGTCTGGCAAATCCGCGCTGCTTCCGAACCGTCTCTCCCTCCCCCTGCCACTTAGTCTGGTTCCTCAACTCTGCCTTTGATGTTCAGGGCTCCCAGGTTGCCGTATATAATCAAATCACTTGGTTTTTTGGGTCTTTGTTGTAAGAGGGTCCACCGGAAGCGTCTGACTACTCTACCATCTTGGCCCTGCCTCCTACATGTATATTTTTAATGATAACACCTGATCAAGGATATTTTCAATCATTCATATTGACAAATAATTCTCATTCTTATTATACTCTTCTACTTAAAAATGCTCCTTTGACAACACTGGGCAGTCTAGAAGACCTGACAGGAGATTGTTTATGTGATGCTGAAGTTAAATTCCACACAGGAACCTGTGTATAGATTCCTCCTCCCTCAATGGGCCACTGTATAGACCCAGCCTCAAGACACAGGTTTTGAATCTTTTAGATTATTTCTAAAGGAAATCCAACTGAAGAAAGGTAGGGTTTTACTTGGTGCTCTGACAGTCTCATCTTTATCCGCATCAGGTTTAGTTTGCTCTGTTATGTGCGAATCTTCGGTAAATGGCACAAATATCAATTGACCCCTTCTGAAATGTATTAAAGCTGATGTCCACAACAGCTCCCACGGCACCCATACATCATGTAGACCCGGGAATTTATCGGTGGATCTACAGTTCCAGACTAGAAACACAGGCCTAGAGTCTATTACTGTGCATTCAGGCTACACGTGGTCATTGCTAAGGGGGAGAGATCCTGCTGTCATAATATTTATTCATGAGGGATGCAGAGAATTATATTTTTAGGCTAGAAATTTTCCCAGAACATATGGGCTTGAAAATAAAAATAAAACGAAGAAAAACTCATCCATGAAAACCAATAAAAATTAAAATATCCTGAGAAAAAGAATTTGCCATACTTACAGAAGATTTTGAATACAAATGTTTACCCTCAGCAGTGTTTAATTAAGACAACACGGATACATAAGACATGAATGGAGAGCAGTGGGGCTGGCTAGCATATAATTTCATTGGCACGAACTTCCAAAGAGGTGAGACGCAAAACTGACCAGCAAGAGATCAGTTTGCTGTGAAGTCATCATAAAGCCTAAAGGTCTTACCCTAAGATTCATGGCTGAAAGACGAAGTAAACATTCAGGCGACAGACTTTTGGAGAAATCAAGGAACTATCAGCCAAAATGTTACTGAGTTTATTTCCAAGTAAATTTTGAGCTATTTCAATGAGCTAAAAACTACACAACTTTATGAGCATTTAACATGCCAGTTGTTCAGACTGAAATCCACCTCAGCCCTAGATTTCCCTCCAGTGAACCTTTTGTCTACAACATCGCACACCAACTTGTCTACCACATTGCAGCCTTTTAAGGGTTACTGTGGTAGAGCTCTTTAATTACTTTGGTTGCCTTCTGAGCTGTATCTCCGGGGATGAGTGCGTTCCAGGCGTGGAAGAGTGTTGAGGGAGAAACATTCCCATGAACTTAAACTGGACATAAGCTGTTTTTAATGCTTAATGTAAACATCTAGCTGTATTCTCATTGGCAATTCCACAAAGCATTACAATGCCTTCTATTCTCATTTCCGTTTATTCCCTCTGCTTAACTTCCAGTCTGACTGTCCGCATTGTTCCTGCTCCCACGTCCACCCTGGTGTGCTCTTGAATTCTCCCGTAGGCTTGCAGCCTGCAGCAGCTCCCTGTTTGATCCACCAAGCCTCCTGCTCCTCCCCTTAATCCTTCCTCTTAACCGGTTCTTCCATGAGGACAGACAATAACAATTCACAGCTAGGGCTCCCTGCACCCACTAAGCCTGAAGGGCGAGAGACAGGCTTGTTAGGATCAGCAAAAATAGTTGAAGAATGAACAATTAATAACTAATTATTTTTGGTTTGTATTCAGTTACCTCTTCCTGGAATTTTTTGACTTGCAATCTTTCCATGAGAAGCTCAAAGTCCTCCTTAGTTCCTAAAACCCAATATTGACATAAATTTTTAATGCAAAAAGTTTAAAAGGTATGGAGCTATTATTTTAGTTTTTTCTTAAAAAAAAAAAAAAAAGATGACTCATATCTGAACCATTTGTTGACTCTCTGACCTGGTTATCCTTCTATGAGAAATCACACCTGTCTAAACAAGTCTGTCTAAATCATTTATTTGTATGGTAGCTGATTATAGCTACAGATTCCAAGGCTATGACAGTGTCTTTTCATTTATAAAGGCCCAAGAGAATGCTCCCAGACCCCTTCTCCCTTCCTGCAATCTCCCCATAAGGTTTATGGGTCCTCAATAAATGTCACTTGGAACAAAGAGAAGAGATTGGGCAAAGGCAGAATTATCTATATTTGAAACACTACCAGTGCTAAACATCTGCACACAAGCAGTTAACTTCAGTAAACATTTAAAATTAGAAACAACTTCCTTTTTTATTTTGCAAAAGAGGGGATTGACATCCTCAGTGATTTCTAGGAAACTATATTAACATTTACTAATTAAGATTCTCAACAATTCTGGCTTTCTTATTCAATTTGATGAAGGGCAATTCTTTCCTAGAGGAATTCCTGACAGATTATTTGTGTCTTTCTTTAACAGTAAGACGACAGAAGACAAAATAGGGACCATTTAAGTCCTATCTTGGGCACTGAAAATCAGGAAGGTGAAGAATAATATCAGAAGGGTCTCTTGAAAGGCATGTGCCAGCTGGCCCTTCTCTGCCCTGCCCTGCCTCCCACACTAAAGACACACTGTTTCCAGTAATGTGCATTCAAAAGTGAATGTCAAAGAAACATTGGCGAAGTCAGCTGCATTTCATTTAGCACTACAGAGAGGGAATATGCGTCACTAAGAACTCCCAGTTGGGATGTTTGTTTGTGGAGACCAAGCAAGAATTTGAATCAGGTAGGATGCCATTCTCCAGGAGGCCAAGAAAGTGAAGGGTAGAAAGGCAAAGGTGAAGGGGCAGAAGTGTGGTCCGAATTGCCTGTAAGCATCGAAGACGATCTTTTTCAGTCTCGATACTCCTCAGCAGTAGTTTTCCATTCCCCACGGCATTGACATCTGCCTAACACAATCATCGTGTTCTTACTCTGGTGAAGATGAGCAGAAACACCAGGACTAGCTCCTCTAGGCCTCCTTTGACAGGTGCAGATGTGCAGCAAGAATAAGTGAGTTCTTCCATGGGCTCAACAGGGACATAGATTTATTTTGAAGACAGCGAAGTAATTGAGAATTTAATTCAATAAAATGGAATCTGGTACCAGAAAATACATGCTTTTAAACTGTTAGATAAATTTCTAAGCGTATATTGCAAATGATGATCAAGACAAGGTAACAATAGAAGTTATTATTAATAATAATAATTGCAATATTAATAATAATTATCAACATTAATGAGGGTTTGCTATGTGTCAGGCTTCATTTTAAGCTTTTTGCCTATATCATCTTTTTTAATCTATACAATGAGGAGTCCCTGGGTGGTGCAAGCTATTAAGCACTTGACTGCTAGCCAAAAGGTTGGCGGTCTGAACCCACCCAGAGTCGCCTTGGAAGACAGACTTGGTGATCAGCTTCTGAAAGTCACAGTCTTGAAAATATTTGGAGCAGTTCCACTCTGCACACATGGGGTCGCCATGAGTCAGAATCAACTCCATGACAACCAGCAACAACCTGTATAATTTCATTTAATCTGTACAATTATCTTATTGAAGTAGGTTCTATGATTATCCCCATTTTATAGATAATCGTGATATTGAATTTTCAGAGGATTCTTCACGTCGAACGCTGTTAAAGCTTAGCACTGAACAAGTCATAGAAATATTTGCTCTTTTTTGTTGTTTCATTACTATTTTTTATTGTTTTGTTTTATTATCTAACATGTACTTATGCTTAATGTGTTCCAGGTAGTGGTCTAAGAATTTTATACATTAATTAGTAACAACCCTATGAGTTAGATACATACATTACCCCCACCTTGAAGCTCTGGAAATTGAGCCTCAGAGAGATCTAGTAAGTTACTCAAGGTCAGACAGCTAGTAAATGATAGAACTGGGCTCGAAACCTAGGCAATTTTTCTTGAATGTTCATAGGGAAAAATGTCTTATGTAAATGTCTGATGCTCAAATATCTCTTAAATAGTCAACTCACCCAATTTATTGGGCCAGGAGTGAGGGTATGAGGGGAAAGACAGGCATTTAGTCTGTCTCACTCTTCTTCTCCTCAGACCTTGCCGACGACTCTATTATTCCTCATGATTATTGGTGCAAGAGCTCACATTTCCTCTTTGTGAATATTACCCAACTGGTAAACCTAATAATGATAGGCTGATCATTGGGGATAAGAAGACATCTGATATGGGAATGGTCATAGTCATTTTCAGTGCCAATAGCTAAAGTTAAATTAAGAGCTCAAACTTTATTTTATTTAATAACTTGAATATTTCTTCCCATTTAGCAACAAAATAAACTACATTTCTACCTAACTACCCAAGCATACATTTCTACCCAACTCTTTAGAAAATCCCTTAAGTTTCAAGTAAAATCCGTTATGAAAATATCAGCTTCTTCATGAAGAGGAACTACTCCTATTCCACCACCACCACCCCTGCACCCCCCTCCAGCTCCAACACAAAAGAGAGGAAATTAACATTTCCTGATGGAGTTTTGAGGATCTGGAAAGCCTTTGGTTGGGAGGCCTAGTCTCATTAGTAGAAGAACCTAGAAATGCCCAAAGGGAGGGGATGGAGTCTAGTTCTTTGAGAAGAAAAAGGAAGTAGACAAACCTAAGAGGAAGAAGTTGGTTCATCCAAAATAGAAGGAATAAGGTATTGGGGGTTCTGAAGATGCCAAGAACCATACTCCATTTGTACCTGGGTCCCTTGCATAATAAGACCTCGAAGAGACAGATGTGCCTAGGGAGGCTGGAAAATGAGTTCTATAGACCAGGAACTCCCATAAATCTTCTATTAAAGTTTAGCACTAAATAAATGGAGTCACAGGGCTTTCAATGGGCCTGTAGGCTGTGAGCATAGAGCAGAGGGAATGTCAATAACAATTGGAGGGAGGCTAATGTCACTCTCATGCCCCTCTCTACCACCAACACCCAGCCTTCAAACTCTTAAAAAGCAAAATACCTTGGGTACCTGTGCAAAAGCCAGGGAGAAGAGAAAATCAACCTTCCTACCAAATGACTGAGACCGAATTTCCTGCTAACAATGACAAATGGAGCCTAAGTTGGATTTGATATGGTATTTTTTGTTCCTTGAATACATGGAGCAAGACATGGAGGGATATTATACATTCCTTCATATCTTTGATTAGCCGATATTTATTGCATAAATTTTATCTCATGTTTCACCTGGCTTAATAGCAATAATAATAAACCAATTTCTAATGCCCTTCATCCTGGAGTCAATTCATGGACCTATAATCCAAGATAAGATAAGTAACTTAAACATTGGTGTGGCAGAGTCTGATGGCTGCTCACCAAAATCCATGCTCTCCTCTTCTAGACTACGTTTCTCAGCATTTCTTGCAGTTAATGTGGCCTCATGACTGAGTTCTAGCCAATGTAGTGTGAACAGAAGTGAGGTGTATACTTCCAGGCATGGCCCATTATGAAACTCCCAACCACACTCCTCCGTGATCGCTTCCCTTCTGGCCAACGTGTGGAGAAGGGACCCCAAAGTGATATTGGAATCCATGATGATGGCAGAGACTTTATAAGTCTTTATCACTGAATGACCCTAAATAACAAAGTAAACAATCCCTGCTCACCAGCATGAACACCCAAAATGCACTGTTCCTTGTTAATTTACTGAAATTCTGGGATCAATTTTTTTTTTTTTTTTAACAATAGCTAGCATCATCCTAATTATATTAAACAAAACAAAACAAAAAAAAGCCAAACCAGTTGCCTTTGAGCCAATTCTGACTCATGGTGGCCCCATGTCTGTCAGAGTAGAATTGTGTTACATAGGGTTTTCAAGGCTGTGGCCTTTGAGAAGCAGATTGCCACGCCTTTCTTCCAAGGTGCCTCTGGGTAGATGCAAACCTCCAACCTTTTGGTTGTAGCCCGCCACTTAACTATTTGAGCCACTCCACTAATTAGAGTGGCAAAAACAACAACCACAAAAGCAAACTAACTCCCCTCTCACCTGCACTCACCACACATTATTGTCTTTTGTAAAGAGTATTCTACAAATTGTAGAACAGATGTAAGAAAACAGCAGTCTGAATTAAAAATCAGTGTAATGCTTATATTTAGGCAAATCCCAAATATGTTTGTTAACCATACTGAGTATTTTATTTCGATTAGTTGTCGCATTTATAAATGAGGAGATTTCACATGAAAATCTGGAATTTCATCTTCTGAAAAACTGAAGGATCTGGACACTATTGGGCTCCATTTCCCCTTTACGTAAGGTGTGCACCCTCCAGATTCTCATAACTTGTCTGGCCATCTTCCCTCCTCTACATTACTTAACTAGCTTTGGATCCGGTTGAATTTGGCCTCCTAGACTATCATAAATAACTAAGGATTTAAAAAATATGCAATACCAACCATGCTATAATTACAATGAGGAACAACTACGTTAATTATTAACATGTTCTGCCCTTGGCTTCTTGATGGAAATTGTCGTTGTTGTTAGGTGCTGTGCCGTCTTCACAACCATTGCTATGTTTGAGCCCACTGTTGCAGCCACTGTGTCAATCCATCTCATCTAGGGCCTTCCTCTTTTTTGCTGACACTTTACCTTAACAAGTGTGATATCCTTCTCCAGGGACTGGTCCCTCCTAATAACATGTCCAAAGTACTTGAGACGAAGTGTCGCCATCCTTGCTTCCTAAGGAGCCTTCTGGCTGTATTGCTTGCAAGACAGATTTGTTCATTCTTCTGGCAGTCCATGGTATATTCAATAATCTTCACCAACACCATAATTCAAAGACATCAATTCTTCTTTGGTCTTCCTTATTCATTGTCCAACTTTTGCATGCATATGAGGCAATTCAAAATACCATGGCTTGGATCAGGCACATGGCTTAGTCCTCAAAGTGACGTCTTTGCCTTTTAACAGTTCAAAGAAGTCTTTTGCGCGGATTTGCCCAATACACTACGTCGTTTGATTTCTTGACTGCTGCTTCCATGGGTGTTGATTATGGATCCAAGTAAAATGAAATCCTTGACAACTTCAATCTTTTCTTCGTTAATCATGATGTTGCTTATTGATCCAGTTGTGAGGATTTTTGTTTTCTTTATGTTGAAGTGTAATTCATAATGAAGACTGTAGTCTTTGATCTTCATAAGTAAGTGCTTCAGCAAGCAAAGTTGTGTCATCTGCATATCACAGGTTGTTAATGAGCCTTCCTTTAATTCTGATGCCATGTTCTTCTTTATGTAGTCCAGCTTCTTGGATTATTTGCTTAGCATTCAGATTGAATAAGTATGGTGAAAGGATACAACCCTGATACATACATTTTCTGATTTTAAACACTCATTATCCCCTTATCGTGTTTGAACAATTGCCTCTTGGTCTATGTACAGGTTCCTCGTGAGCACAATTAAGTATTCTGGAATTCCCATTCTTCACAAAGTTATCCATAGTTTGTTATGGTCCACATAGTTGAATGCCTTTGCATAGTCAATAAAACACAGATAAACATCTTTCTGGTAGTCTCTGCTTTCAGCCACGATCCATCTGACGTCATTAATGACATCCTTTATTCCATGTCCTCTTCTGAATCTAGCTTGAATTTCTGGCAGTTCGCTGTCGATGTACTGTTGCAACCATTTTTGAATTATCTTCAGCAAAATTTTACTTGTGTGTGATATTAATAACATTGTTAGATAATTTCCACTTTCTATTGGATCACCTTTCTTTGGAATGGGCACAAATATGGATCTCTTCCAGTCTGTTGGCCAGGTAGCTGTCTTCCAAATTTCTTGGCATAGATGAGTGGGCGCTTCTAGCGTTCCATCCATTTGTTGAAACATCTCAATTGGTATTCCATCAATTCCTGGAGTCTTGTTTTTCATCAGTGCAGTTTGGACTTCTTCCTTCAGTACTATTGGTTCTTGATCATATGCTACCTCCTGAAATGGTTGAAAGTTGACCAATTCTTTTTGGTACAGTGACTCTGTGTATTCTTTCCACCTTCTTTTGATGCTTCCTGCATCGTTTAGTATTTTCCCCATAGAATCCTTCAGTATTGCAACTCGAGGCTTGAATTTTTTCTTCAGTTCTTTCAGCTTGAGAAATGCCAAGTGCGTTCTTCTCTTTTGGTTTTCTAACTCCAGGTCTTTGCTCATCTCATTATAATACTTTGTCTTCTTGAGCTGCCCTTTGAAGTCTTCTGTTCACCTCTGTTAATCATTTCTTCCATTTGCTTTAGTTATTCATTCTACATTCAAGAGCAAGTTTCAGAATCTCTTCTGACATCCATTTTGGTCTTTGTTTTCTTTCCTGTCTTTTTAATGACCTTTTACTTTCTTCATGTATGATGTCCTTGACGTCATTCCACAACTTGTCTGGTCTTCGGTCATTAGTGTTCAATGCATCAAATCTATTCTTGAGATAGTCTCTACATTCAGGTGGGATATACTCAAGCTTGTACTTCGCTCTCATGGACTTGTTTTAATTTTCTTCAGCTTCAAGTTGAAATTTCATTATTGATGGTCTGTTTGCAATCAGCCCCTGGCCTTTGTCTGAATGAAGATATGGAGATTTTCCATTGTCTCTTTCCACAGATGTAGTCAATTTGATTCCTGTGTAGCCCATCCAACAAGGTGCATGTATATAGTCGCTGTTTATGTTGGTGAAAAGAAGGTATTTGTACTGAGTAATTCGTTGGTCTTGCAAAATTCTATTATGCTATCTCCGGAGTCATTTCTATCACAGAAGTCATAGTTTCCAACTATAGATCCTTCTTCTTTGTTTCCAGCTTTCAAATTCCAATCTTCAGTAATTATCAAAGCATCCTGATTGCATGTTTGATCAATTTCAAACTACAGAAGTTGGTAAAAATCTTCAATTTCTTCATCTTCGGCATTAGTGATTGGTGTGTAAATTTTGAGTGATAGTTGTATTAACTGGGCTTCTTTGTAGGTGTATGGATATTTCAGGATAGATCTTGAAATGTCCTTTTTGACAATGAATGTGACGCCATTCCTATTCAACTTGTCCTTCCCGGCATAGTTGACCATATGATTGTCTATTCAATATGGTCAATATCAGTCCATTTGAGCTCTCTCAAGCCTAGGATATCTACCTTTATGTGTCCCATTTCATTTTTGACAACTTCCAATTTTCTTAGATTCATACTTTGTACATTCCACATTCCAGTTATTAATGGATATTTGCAGCTGTTTTTTTCTCATTTTGAGTCATGCCACATCAGCAAATGAAGGTCCCAAAAGCTTTACTCCATCCACATCCTTAAGGTCAACTCTACTTTGAGGAGGCAACTCTTCCCCAGTCGTATTTGGAGTGACTTCCAGCCTGAGGGGCTCATCTTCTGGCACAGACAATGTTCTGCTGCTATTTGTAAGATTTTCACTGGCCAATTTTTTTTATACATAGATCACCAGGTCCTTCTTCCTAATCTGTCTTAGTCTGGAAGCTCCTCTGAAACCTGTTCATCGTGGGTGACCCTCCTGGTATTTGAAATACCAGCGGCATAGCTTCCATCATCAAAGCAACACACAAGCCACCATAGTACGGCAAACTTACAGGCGAGTGGTGGTATGGAAATTACATCCATATAAATTGTAGCCATATAAAACCCATTACTGCATTTGCAGGTCTAAGGTTGTTAACGGTTTTTGTTTTTTGTTTTCTCCCACTGTGTTTCTCATTATTCTCTGAAATCTAACATAAACTTTCATTTCAAGATTAACTTATTAGAAAAAATTGGTAATATCTCCCTTTTCCAATACAATAAGAACTATTTATCTGATCATTTTTTCCCCTTATTTGCCTATGGCTGTTGGGAAGGTCAAAGTCATATTTCTGTTTCAACTACATTGTATGAGAAGTTATGACTTATACATGCATATTCCATTTTTTCTCCTGATATTGCTACTTTATGTCAACATATATTTTTCTCAATTATGATTATTTATGTACTTTTAAAAATCCTATTATTTTATATATATATTTCTTATAAGCCACACTAAATCCTTTTTGAAATTAGAGTATAAATAAATAAATATGGTTAAATTAAACATTATAGTTAATTTTTAATAACAGTATAAAATTATATCAAGAGAATAGCTAAAGTTTAATAATCATAAAACACCAGGCTATACCTATTTGAGATATAAATTTTTACTTGATTTTGTTTCTTGTCTTTTGAAAATACAACAAAATTATAAATAAATAATTTCTTGGTATCTTTTCTGGGAAATTTTCTAGAAACTAGAGAGACATGCTAATTTATTATTGTTGTTTTGCTGGTTTTAGAAAGTTAACATCAAATGGCAGCCATGGCACATACAGGTAGATATGCTTTCTCATTGATTTGTCCATTCATTCAACAAGGTGTCTATTGAACACCTACTTTGTGTCAAGAACTATGCTATGTGTGAATACAATCAAGTCCCAGAACTTGGGAACCTCAGGCTAATGGAGTAGGATTAAGACTAAAAGAAAGACCTGTAGTACATGCTATGGAGCCACTCTAGAGGGAAGGGCAAGTTCTGCCTGAGGAGACAGGAGAGACTTGACACCTGGAGGAGATATGCACCAGGTGTTGAAAGGTGAGTCAGTCCACCAGAGGTGAAGTCCATCAGGGCCCACTCTGCAAAGGGATGGAGGTCTGAACCCAGAGCAATCCTTAGTGAATCTGAAGTCCTCAAATCATCTCCACTGTTGCGGTCAACTGGTAGTGGCAGGGAAAGCTGTCAAAGTAAAAGTAGTAGGTACCTGGTCGAGGTTCTTACTTGCCATGGTCGAGGGTTAGTTACTATTTTTTAAATTTTTATTGTGAGGAAATATATAACAAAACATTGGCTATGTTAACCATTTTTACAGGTACGATTCAGTGGCATTAATTGTGTTCACCGTGTTGTGCAACCATCACCACTATCTATTTCCAAATTTTTTCATCACCTTAACAAAAACTCAGTGTCCTTTAAGTAATACCCATCATTTGCCCCTCCCACCTACCCTTTGTAATCACCAATAAACTTTTTCAGTATACACTTTCTGGATATTTCATATACGTGAGATTATATAATAGTTGTCCTTTTGTGTCTGGCTTATTTCACTTAGCATAATGTTTTTAAGGTTTATCCATGTCATAGCATGTATCAGAACTTCATTTCTCTTTATGACTTAATAATATTCCATTGTGTAGATATACCACATTTTGTTTATCCAGTCATCTGTTGATGGACGCTTGGGTTGTTTCCACATCTTGGCTATTGTGAATAATGCTGCAATGAGTATCGGTGTACAAGTGTCTGTTTGATTCCCTGCTTTTGCCACTGAGGTTTTTAAGTAAGAGACTTACATGACTGAATGTATAGTCTATGGAACTAACTCTGGAAAAAATGCTCAGGGCTGCTTATGGAATCAGTCTAATTATTTCTGTCATGAATTCATTGGTTTGGTCAATGTCACATTTTAGGAAGGATTTAGTGTAGCTTGAAAAGGTAAACGTATTAAATTAGAAGCCACTAAAATAAGAATTTGAAAGATGAGGTAAAGGGAAATTAGGATAAAAGTGGGAAGGTTGATTCACATAATTCACGTCATGATACCCGACATACTCACTTGACAGAGGTGAGGCACAAACTTGCTCTAGCCTTTCTGGTAGTTGAAATAATCATTTATAAAAGCACAATGGAGTAAAAACAGGCCCAGTGCTCAGTGCAAGCACCAATATTCTTGATGCAGAAGAAGTAATGTCTCCCATGGGTCCTCAGAAAGGCATACTATCTGATATAATAATAAATGTCCTTAGTAATAATCTGATAGCAAACATAGTGATGAGCTTCATAAGATATTTTCTTACAAAATCCACCCAAACTAAGTTAAGCCATTAGCATCATGCCAAACCACACTGTTAGATAAAAGCAATTCTAAGACAACTTGATTCAGCCTAGGAATGGGACTCTTTGTTGGTTTCTCTTAATTTGGAAAAGATTTTAGCTTATCTATTTGAAAGAAAAAATGAACTGCATTTTAGGTGCTCCTTCATTATATACTTCCTTTCATTCAAGTTTTTTAAAGCTAAGGATTTAGCTCAGGATTATATTCTGGTTAGAAATGGTCAGCTGGGTTGGGGCTAGAATCGCCATCCTCTCTTGAAAATTGTGGGGCCTCACAAAGATACTGTGTGAATTGAAAGGCTGCCCATCTTCACACATACACTTACTCATTCATTGATTCATTCACTCAAGAAACTAACTGAGAACCTACTATGCAGGGAATCCTGGGGTGGTGCAAAAGATTAAGCATTCGGCTACTAGCCAAAAGGTGGGGAGTTCGAACCTACCCAGAGGTCCCTAAGAAAACAGGTCTGGCAATTTCTTTCTGAAAAGTCACAGCCTTGAAAACCCTATGGAGCAGTTCTACTCTGCACACATAGGTTGCTATAAGTCAGAATCGACTCAATGGCAACTAACAACAACAACACTATGTGGCAGACAAAGTGAAATAAACCCAGGACTACCCTCGAGAAGCTTATTATCTAATAGAGGATAAAGACAAACAAACAGACTACTACATTACAAGGAGATAGTTCTCGAAAGGCTTAAGAAGACATAAATCCAGAGAAGAAATGAGCTGAGGAAGTACTAACAGGAAAGGACAAGATTCTTCTTAGAAAGTAATTTTGGGTCTTTGATCAATTAATTTCCTAGTATCCCTTATAAAATGAACTGGCAGCTAATATGTGACGTGACGTTCTCTAAGATTATTTACTACAACCTGTAAAAGTTTTGGAACAGTCACTATAAAAGATAACTTCATTTTGGAATAACTGTTAATAAATTTATTGAACACCTTGTATATGCTGGGTACTTTGCTAGCTGCTTCATGTGTACTATCTCACTTCACAACTCTATGTGCCTTCCAAAAACTCCCATGAGGCTAAGTAATGTTGTGAACTTCTTTCCTTAAAAAGAGGAACGGAGAGGTTAAGTAACCTTCCCAAGATCATGTACTTGGGGTGGCAGTGCTGAGATTCAAGCCCAGTGCCTAACTCCAGGCCTTGCTCTCCATCACTGGCCTTATCTGTGGCAGCAGTTGGGTAGCAGGACCAGAGGGCTTTTAAAACCCCTTCATGACTCATCATTCAACTCATCTCTCTACTCTCTATAATGGAAGGGTATGCCTGTCATTCATCTTAAAGCTATTTAAGTTATTAAGAAAACAAAGACTAAAAATAAGATTTCTATCAGATTCTTTTAATAGTATAGAGTGAGTTCCATATGAGCATTAATGGCTGGAAGTTTATGTAGATTAATTAAGCTCAGGATCAAAAGGGAGAAAAGCTAAATATAATCCTACATTATTTCCAACTGATTTTTCTGCAAGGTGGTCGAGATTATAACAATGATCTGTATTATAATATTTGGACCTCTAAACTTATATATTTCTTTTATAGCATGTTGGTGTGAGAAGTCCAAGCTTATCCTGTAAGGTATTGAAATAAATTCTTGAAGAAATGTATAGTAAATTAATAGGTATTTATAAAACAATTAGATTATACTCTGTGTCCAGCTAGGTTGCAAAACAAAGATCAGACACACACAACAGTTTTTAAGTAGCTGGGGTGGCAGGAATTGTCCTTGGGTAGCTTTGTTCAGTGTAAACTTATTCATCATCTATCTGAAATGAGGCAACTCATATTCTGTCAGAGAAAGGAAAATGAGCCTCCTAGGTGTCAGCCAGAGTCCAGGCTTATGTGATGTAACTGGCCAAACTCATACCTTTGGTCCAGGCCCCTCACTCTACCCTCACTAAATGCTCCCATAGCATTGTGCTTTTGCTTTTTGAGGTTAAAAAAAAAAGATAATAAATTTAATTTAGTAAGATCCTTGGTGAGACCTCCAAATTTTTATTTTGAATGTTGCCTCCTCCACCTGCTAGAGATTAACTATTTAGTCATGCCTTACTGGGCAGGGTCTGTTTAGTGGCTCACTGTTTTCAGAGAGCACTGTCTCTAGGTTATAAGCAACCTGCTGGGGTGAAGTGAGAGCTCATACCCTCTCCCCTTCTGGCTTGAGGGGAAGTTTGGAAGCCTGTGTAATTCTTCTGCGATTTTTAATCTTTCCAGATCGAATATGTGGGAGGTGAGCCATGGGATAACCACACAAAGGGTTAAATGTGGGACTGAACAATCATCCAGTCCAGATAATCCAACCAAAGAAGGTGGGATGCAGAGACAGGTTAATTATAATATAATCAACAAATGCGACAAAAACATTCCTGAGATTTATGCCCCACACTACCATTCAGTACAACCTAGTTCTGTTCATTAACAGTCATTGAGGAATTTTCCATTGGGATTAATACATCTGGCTCGAAAAGAATGGCCCACACAGAAGGAATTTTCCTATTCCTCATTGGCTCCAGGTAGGGTTCTATTAGATCCACTGCCAAAGGCTCTCAGGATAATTAACTCTACCATGGAGTCCATTGAATACAATAAAGTTAAAAGATCATTGAAATCAATTTATTGACACAGCTGGCACATGTGCATAGGAATATATATGCAGCAAAAAATTCTAAACTGAAAGCGAAATCAAGCTTAAGAAGTACGGGACCTAGAGTCAGAACATCTAGTCTTTGCTTTGCTTTGCCACATACTAGCTATGTGCTGAGGGCAGGGTACTTAGTGTCTCTGACTCTTACTTTCTTCATCCGCTAGAGGAGGAATAAAACCTGCCTCACAGGATTGTTGTGAAAAATAAATGGCATAATGTGGGTGGAAGCATTAGGAAACTGTAAATTTTTATATGACTCTAAGGTGTTATTAATTACTACCACTTTGCAGTAGAATTATTCATGACAAACTTTAGGAATGAAGTGATACTTCTAGAGCACATAGGCAGACGTGTCGGATTTAGAGAGGAAGTGTGGGAAGATCATTCCCATTTGACTTAACAGTTTCACAAACGTGTACCCTGTGCTGCAATCCCAGTTGCTGTGCTAAGAATCAGACCTGGAGATACTCCTCAGAAACAGGAGCATGAGACTGGAGAGGCTGGTGTTCTACAAGCGAGATGCTGGCCAGGGGCAATGATTCTGTGAGAACAGAGGATCTATGCTGGAAATTGGTGGTGGGGGCATGGGAGTGGGGTGGGAGGGTTTGTTAAGACAGTGCTTCTCGATGTTAGTCAACATCAGAATCACCTTGAGGACTTTTAAAAACATATATTGCTAAGTCCCACCTCCTAGGGTTTCTGTTTCAGTAGATATGGGATGAAGTCTTAAAATTTGCATTTTATACAAGTCCCAGGTGATGGTAATGCTGCTGGTCCAGGGGCCATGCTTTGAGAACTTCTTGAATACTGTAAGAACTAGGATTTCTCAGTTGTAAACAATTGAATCTGATCTGGCTAGCTTAAAGAAAAAAGGGATTTATTGCCAGGCTCTTGGGTGGCTCATAGAATTGACAGGAGCTGAACTCAGAGATAGACAAGACCTGGGGCAGTTCTGGTCCAGGCTGCACAAACTCCTTCACCATGATGTCTGGGCTTCGCTGACAGAATGCATTGGCTCCAACTCTTTTTCCTTTCTTGCTTCACCTGATTTAAAATTCAGAGTCCCTGGAGAAAGAGTCTAGTTGGTTTAGGGCACACGCCCACACTCCAGCTTGTAGTTGATGGAATACTTTAAATTAGAGTCCCTCCAAGAGTACACTTAATGGGAGAGACACAACTCAAAAGGATTAGGTCGTGTTGCCAAAGGCATGTTAATGGATGCTCACCGAAGGCCAAACCCACGGCCGTCAAGTTGATTCCGACTCATAGTGACCCTATAATGGATGCTTAGGCAGCCAAAAACAAAACAAAACAGCCTGTGTCCTTAAAAACCAATTAGTGGAGGGTCTAGAATTCTTAGACGTTGTAGTCTGCACTTGATCTAAATTGGAGGCCTTTGTAGATCCTTAATTTAGGAAATAGAATGGTGAATTATAGCTTCTTTAAAGACAAGGAAAGAAAGAAGTTATACCAAATCTTTGGGAAACTCATGCCACGGGTGTTAATGGTGATTCCTCCAGAGTCCTACTGCCGACCTTAAACTTCAGGACCATTGCTTCCAGATCTACGTGTGTCCTCAGGAACTGTGGTTCAGGAGCTTCTGAGTTCAAGACACACTCATCTATCCTGTATCTTGAAGCATGCTGGACAATTCATTTGAAAGGTTCCTTCTTCTTGATTTCTTCTTTTTTTGGTATTTTTAACTTATTAGTTTATTGAGCCCTGGCAGTGCAATGGTTAAGCAACTTGGCTGCTAACTGAAAAGTTGGTGGTTTGAACCTACTCAGTGGCTCTGTGGGAGAAAGACCTGGCGATCTGCTCCCATAAAGATTACAGCCTAGAAAACTCTTTGGGGCAATTCTACTCTGTCATATTGGATCACTATGAGTTGAAGTTGACTCAATGGTACCTAACAACAACAACAACATTAGTATATTACGAAATATTTCAAACATACAGATCAGTACAGAAAATAACACCCAAGTGTCTATCATCCAGCCACCCAATTTTTCTTTTGAAATAATCCTATAAGATATTATAGGACTTTTGGCCCTGGCAGGATCTTGGAAGTAGCTAGACATCAAGAGAAGAGATGCCCATTGGGATGGAGGTATGGGGCAGAGGTAAACCTTTGGACTGCTGCAAATAATCAAATCATCAATGATTGAGTGGATGGATGGGGCAGAGTACTTAGACCCACAAATACTAAGAATAGGTAAGAAGTACATTCACTGATTTGGAAGACCTTGTTTTTAAAAAGATTTTTTCCTTAAGGTACATAGTCCTGACTCAAATTGCCCTAGAAAGAACAATTATCTTTAAGTGATTATAAGCATTCACTTCAAATATTTGTTTTATTCTGTGTAGGTCTCTAAGAAGATAAGTAATCACTTGGGAGGGAGTGATTAAAACACCTAGGGCAGATTAGCCCCGTGGGTGGCTCAGCCAGGATGCCCACACATGCATTTAGGAGGGGCAAATTTTTATAACCTTTTTAAAGTATAAGCTGTGACTAGTAAGTAATCTTGAAAATATTGGCAGATGACAACTCCTTCCAAAATGTCAAGGCTTGTATCGCCTCTCCATTTCATAGCTACCAATTTAGTTATACAGTAATACGATTCGACTATGAGGTTGTGAAGCAGTGAACTCGCTAGATCCTGGTTTGTTAATTTTCATGCTGACAGTTTCCTTTAGACTCCCTTCTTAGTTCACCTGAAAAACATAACTGTCATCTTTCTCCATTATTTTTCGCTTCTATTTCCACTCTAAGAGATCATGGTCTTTTGTCCTTGCATGTTATTCCTTGAAAGCATCAGCCTCAGATTAATGTAATACCTAATGTAACTGGCATCATTAAAGAATAAAATCCTTCATAAAGTGATTTTCCCAGAGATCTAAGGTATGCCCCTACAAATACCAAAATCACCGTATTTTTTAATTTAGCCATTTTAACAATTGGATTAAATGAAATTTGCACAAGGCATCACGATAGATGATGCAGAAGGCATAAATATGAGCAGACTTGCTACCTATTCTCCAGTGGCTCACAGTCTTGGAGGAGAGAGCACATTAAATAACTATATGTGACAATGACAGAAAAGTGGTACAGAGAAGGGCTATGAAAATACCAAGGAAGGGGACATTATTTCTGGGTCCAGGGGAAACCTCTTGGAAGGAGCAATCTTGATGAAGAATGGGAAAATTTTGAGAAATTCAATGGTGGGAGCAAGTGGCAAAAAGAAAAAAGAAAGAAAAACTATGAGGATAGCCTCTAGGGCAGGAATACATACATACTTGGGTGGGGGTTGGGGGGAGTCACTGGCATATGACCGAGATGAGGCAGAAAGATCATGCCCTCATTTTTAGTGTAATAAATGCCATGCTCAGGTGGTTGGACTTTATTCTGGAATAATAGGTAATCATTGTCTTACTTATGCTTTAGAATTGCGGTAATGACATGATCAGAGCAAAATTCAATTCAATTCAGCACAGCTTATTGAGTGGCTACCATGTCCCCAGTACAGAACTTGATGTAGCAGATATAGAGACACAATCTTAGGGCCGTTTTCAATGACCTTAGAGTGAAGTGGGGAGACCGATGTATAAACACATAATGTCAATAACATGTATTATATTGATCTAATTAAGATACTTGTATATATAGGAGCCTATGGGAGCCCAGGAAAGGGGCATTTGGCCTAATCTGAGGATTAAGGGAGTAGTTGATCCCTGCTCTGAGTCCTGCAGGAGGGGTGAGAGTTATTTGGAAGGAGAGGAGAGGGAAGGACATTCCAGGCCAAGAGAATAGCATGAGCACGGTTACAGAGGCATCACACGGCAATGGAGGTATAAAGAAAGACAAGCTGCTCCATCTTACTAGTCTGCTCAGTGTGAGGCAGAGTCATGGGGGAGGAGAGAGAGATAAGAGTAAGGACTGTGCCCTCACTCGGGCTGGAGGCAGGAAAACTAGGAGACTACTACCATGGCCAAGTCCTAGAGTAATGCTACAGCCCAAACATGAATTCCAAACTTTACTCACTACGTTCTCAAACACTTAAGGAGTTTCAAGTACGTGCTACGGGGCAATTGTTATTAATACTCCTTATCATTCCTAACCTTCAGTACCCCCTAAACACCCAAGTGCCTTACAATCTCCTAGCTCAGAAGAATCTCACTCCCACTTGCTGTGTTCCATCCCTGCTACTTTTGTCTCTTGGTCCCCTCTCTCTTCTCTGCCACCCTAGTCGGTCACATCCTCCTTGAGAGAGTTATCCTTTGGCTCTGTTAGGTTTTCTACCCACAGATCTCCCACCCACAACTCCTTACACAAGGTTTTAATTCTTTCTTTACTCTGCAAGCAGAGCTTGGTGTCAAAGCCAAGTAGGCTACTTTGTGATGGGAAGGCTGTGAACTGACATATGCTAATAGTTTGGGGCCAGTCACAATAACTAAATATAAGATTGCAAGAAAGAACTAGGGAAGTGGCAATGGGCATGGAATGACTTATAGAAATGTACTTAGGGCCTGACAATTAATGGGATGCTGATGGAGGTAGAGAGGAATAGGATTTAAAAACAGCTACAGTTGAGGTCTAGAATAAATAATAGTAGTGTGTATTCACCATGGCTGGGGAATACACACAGAGGAGAGTACTTGAGAAATGGGAATAGAAGATGATAAAATTGACTTTGTATATGATGAGCTGAGGTGTCAGCAAGATAGTCAGGTCACATTTAGCAAGCACAGTGATTCAACTTTATGCAACATGGCAACAATCTCCAAACCTGTGTGCTGTAAAACACCATGCATGGTCAAGCACCTTTGGAAAATGACATACTATGGTCCTTTCTTGGAAATTGGTTATACACCAATCAGTCCTGCAGTAAATAGACCTGTTTAAGTGAACTTTGTTTCCAAACCCCCCTTCCCACTTTTTTTTTTTTTTCCTTTCAGAATGCCTATTAGCATCCTATAGATTTTTTTTCCCGAGAATAATGTTTTAAAAAATGCTCATTACAGCACCAAGGGGCTGTAATCAGAAGATGATTAAGATAGAAAGAACTTGGTAGAGGTGGAGGGAGCTGTTTATTTGCATGGAAGCGAGAACTGAAGCATGATGAATGATGAATCACTAACAGCAAATCGAGAGAGAAAAGGATATTGAAGAGAAAACCTTTATAAACACCATTTTGACATCTCAAATGGCATGTAGAGAATACAATTTGGGGAAGCAGCAAGCTGTGATTAAAAAAAAAAAAAGCGAGGGTTTTAGAGTCAGACGTGTGATCCTGGACCAGAGATTTAATCTCTTTACAACTCAGTTTTCTCACCTGAAAAATAAGGCCCACCTTGTTGGGTTATATTGAGATTAAAAAAAATAATAATACATGAAACAACTACCACATACCAAAAAACCAAAGCTGTTGCTGTCGAGGCGATCCCAACTCCCAGCAACATTATAGGACAGAGTGGAACTGCCCCACAGGGTTTCCAAGGAGCAGCTGGTGGATTTGAACTGCCAGCCTTTTTATTAGCAGCTCAACTCTTAACCACTACGCCACCACGGTTTCCACCTACCGTGTAGTAGACACATAATCCACTCTTAATAAACAGTGTTGTAAATATTATTTTCACTTTATTTTTTCTTAAGGAGTTGAAGTAAAACCTTGATGAGTACACCTCAGCGTGTGACATCTGAACCTTGAAGCTTGAACACTGAATAATTACATAGGATGAAAAGTCTTGCCCATTGGTATCAATACTCTGATACAAAGAAGCGACCCCAGATCAAACAAGTCTGGGACAGGAACAGCGTGATACAGGAAAAGAATCCACAGAAACAAGGCAAGGAAGAAGACACCATAGGAATTTTCCTAAGGAAACTGTGATTCCGTTTTTTCATCAGTTTTTCATGAAGAGACACTGCAAGCTCATATCAGAAACTCAGTGAATACATCTGCTCTCAAAAATTTCTAAGCTAAGAACCCTCTCCACATATGGCTGTAAATATCAATCTGGCATGAGGGGACATCCTCTGACAAGAGTCACTATATGGCACCCTAAGGGGCAGGCCAGGGGATACATGTTCGCGACAGAATACTGGGCTAATGAGATGTGCCTCTGTCTGAATATGTCACACTGTCACAAATACAGGCCTTGGTCATTTTTCTTATTGGTCAGTTCAGCATGCAAGGTCAAAAATGAGTCTGAATTTGGAGTCAAAAGCTATAGCACCTGCCACTACAGATTACTTTTTCTCTTTCCTCAGCACTAGAATGAGGAAATTACCAAGATCTTATCCAGATCTGCTCATTTCAAACTCCAAACGGATGGTCACTGGCATTTACCATTTTGCACAGTCTTTTCTGCAGGTTTTCTCAACTGCAGCCTTTTAGGTCTCAGATCTGCTTGAGGAATTTGATGTTGTTAAGATTGGCCATTCAGCATGACTGACAGGGTTCTTAATCTGGCTGTTCTCATGGCAGCCTAGATGTAGATGGAGGAGATGACTGAAAGGTTGGAGAGCAAGTCTCTGAGGAAAGGTTTAAGCTATCGGGGTTGTTCAGATTCTTGGGAAGGAACAACAGCAGGAAGACTGGGTTATGAGCGTGAATACTCATGGGTATTGTGACAGAAAATGTTCATTAGTTGTTCTCTGAGCAATGATGGATTACTAGGCTAAAGTGTAAATGAAATGTACCCTAGAAATGCACTGGGTATCCCTCAGGGGAGCCCTTGCAGCAGAACATGGGCAATTATGTACTCTAGTTGCTTCCTATGGTCACTTGCAGATTCATATCTATAAAACAGTGCCGCTCAAAGTGCAGTCCAAAGACTACCAGCATCAGCTCCACCTGGATCTGGCATCACCTAGAAATGCAAATTACGAAGCCTCATCTCAGGCATTCAGGAAACAGGATCTTTGGACAGTTTAAGAAGAATTTCCAGGTGATTCTTATGTACACTTTGAAAAGCACTGCTCTAGGTCTATATTCTGAGTCTAAAAATGCTGCAACTCTCCACTTTCATCCACTCACTAAGTTAGCCTGGTGTCCGTGTTTTTCTACCCTTAGTTTTCAGTTCTCTTTACCTGATAGTACCTGATTAAACCATCTAGTTAGAGACAACATCTCAGTTTTGTAATTTTTATCAGAATTGTATCTACAGAAAGCAACTCTGTACAAGCAGTAAAAATATATATTCTAAAGTCTTGTGATTTGGTTTGTAGCAAACACCTCTCACTTGTAACTTCTGGCAAATTTCTGACTATTTCCAGAATGACAATAACATAAATAAAAGGATGAGAAAGAAGGAACACTTACATGGGCTGTAAGTTGTTCCTGGGAAGCTTTCACTTCAGCTTGTAATTTCTCAATGCACTGAAAAGTGGAAAATTTGGAAGCAAAGTATATAACTCTTACATATTCAAAGTATTCCAGATATAAATATGAACCTGTCCTCAAATCTTGTGAAGAGCAGCATTATCTCATCTAGATGTTTTAAAAACCATCATTGAAGAAATCATCCCTCCCATCTCTACTCCCCTTCCATTCTATGGAAGAGTCCAACAATGAAGCACACAAATGTGTTAAAAACTAGGAAATGATTGGAAAAAATAATATTAGCTTGATGTGATACAGTTAATGCTAACTCACTTTATATCATACATACTATATATCTTCATATAAAAACACGCATATACTTCAAAGGCAGATACAAAGTCTTTTGGGTTGAACAAGAGGTAACTTCATATAAAAACACCTACATAAATGTCCAGAGATTCAGAGGTTAATCAGTCTTTGATTGATTAATTCATTAAAAACATAGTCCAAATTTTATGATCTACTTGTTCTACTACACTAAAAGGAACTATTCCTTGATTAGCTTCAACTTTGAAAACTAAGCAATAATTATATAATCAGTACCACTTATAATATTCAGCTAATACTGTTCAAAAGGATATGTATCAAACATACTTGAAAAAAATATCAACAAAATTAATTTTTGCATGTAAATATTCACCAAAGAATAAAATTACCTTAACAAATACACATATTTTTATTTACCATCTTGAACTTAAATATGAACCTCCAACCCAACCAGCAACGGCTTTGCAGAATTGCCAGTTTCAGTAAGTTTAGATAACATTCAAAAGAAAGATTATTTTTCCTCTACAACATACCTGGTTTTTGGCAAGAACAATTTTTTCATATGGTTCCCCACTGCCTTCCTTATGTTCAGCAGCTTCTAGTTTTTCCTCCAGCTGGGAAACTTGCTCAAGCAGTTTTGATTTTGTTCCTTCAGAAGCTGCAAGCTAAAGGTGTTTTCTTGTAAGGATATGTAAGTGCAGTGCTTTTTTAAAGCTTCTTTTAAAGTCTAACTTATAAATGAATTGACTTCCACTGATGTCCATTACATATGAAAATAGCTTCTCTGGCTCACCCCTTATAGATGACCAATGGTTCGTATAGAAAGTGTAAAATAATGTTGATTTTATTTATTTTTTTTAAAAATAATTAAGCTCTTTCTGGGCAAGGGACGAGACTACATAGTTACAACAGGCAGAGAGATTTCTAGTGCAAAGATCTCAACACTCATCTTCATTGTGTTTCAGGATTGTATTTGTACAGCTGAGTCTGCAAACCTATACTGTGGTTCACAGATGGTCTTGTAACTTAACTCTGGTGGGGGGTGGCTACAGCTCTCTAGAAAGAGCAAGACCTCTGACTCCTTTGAATGTGCGCCACATAAGCAGCAGGGTGGATAGAGCTGGAGGGAAAGCAGGAATTTCAAGTTAAAATCTGTTTAAAGGCAGAGCTATGCTAAACCCACGCCAAAAAAAAAAAAAAAAAACTTCTAATGGTGGTTTTGTCTTTATTTTACTGTTCGTAGATTCCCCTGAGAGGAAAGTGGTAGTTTGATAGTCCCTGGGCCCTTTAATTCCCTTGGAGAGCCCTTGGGCTAGCGGTTCCTTTCATTCAGACAGCTTATTGTGCTTTTTTCTCTATTGCTCAGCAATAATTCTGAAAAAGTCCCTAAAACAGACACACATCTTTATATTCACTTCAACTCCCACTTTATTCTCTGGGGCCTTGGATTCTCTCTTAAGTATCTCTCATGACTCCAAGTGTTGTTACAAAGAGTTCTGTCTCATCTTGAAGAGCAAAGCAAGTTTGTGTTTTGTTTTTGTAACTGACAAAAGTTTTCATAAACACATAAAAAGCTTTACAAATGATTTTTTAAAGATTCTGAAAAATCAATTCACAATGTAAGCAATATAAATGACAAAAATATGGAAAGTATTCATCATATTAGTAATCAGAAGAATGCCAATTAAAGTATGAGTAATATGTATATTTTTACGAATGATTTTGGAACTGTTTCTGAGGATGTGTGAAACCATCATACCAATTTTAAAGATATTCCAATAACTCCATTTCTCGAAGTTTATTCACCTCTTCAAAGCATACATCAGTTAGAAAATATAGGCAAAGATGTTCATTGAAACACTGTTTGTAATAGGAAAAACTGGAAATAATCTAAAAGTGTATCTTCAGTGAAATAGTGTAAATTAGGATAGAATGAAATAACATCAACTGTTGGAAGTAAATGTAAAGATGGTTTTGATATACAATAAGTTTGGATAAAATCACATTAAAAAGCAATACGCATATTAAAATCTATTTAAAAAATAAGAAAATGTTAATGTCTGCATACAAATGTTAGGAAACATACGCTTAAAATTTTAGCAGTGGGTCTCTCTGGAAGGTAAGATTATACTCTCTACTTCCTATATTTGTGTTGTTTACTTTCTTTTTAAATTGTGGTAACACATGGGATTGCCATAAGTCGGAATCAACCTGATGGCAACCGGTTTAAGTACATATATATAACAAAACATTTGCCATTTCAACATTTTTTACATGTACAATTCAGTGACAATAATTAGGTTCATCATGCTGTACAACCTTTACTCCAGCAAGTTTTTAAAGACAACTTACCAAATGGGCAGGCGTGAAAAGTTTGGTCTGCCATGGACATGCAGTGGGCACATCATATATGCTGGCACTCATTCATTCATTCAGCCACACAGTCATTCATTTCACAAATATTTGTTCAGTTGTGCTGTGTGCTGAGGATTACAGAAGTGGAAGGTGAGGGCCAGAGGGAGCACTCATGTCATGAACTGTTGGCTGTGCCTTTTGGCTCTCAGTGACCTGGGAGGTCTGTTGCTCTCCTTGGGGCCACTTACATGTTTAACTCTTAGGTGCATGGTGGTTTGGGGATGTAGTCTGTTTTCTTTAAGCACCCTTTTATTTTACTGGAGATGCAATATAGTGTAATGATCAACCCGTCAATGCCTCTGGGTAAAAAATCTGTTTCACTACTTACTACCTATGTGATTTGGGCAGTTCACTAAGCCTCTCTAGGCTTGATTTTCTTACTTGTAAATGGGAATGAGAATGAAAAGAATAACACTTACCTCACGGGTATGTTTTGAGGGTTATATGAGTTTATACCAGTGAAACATTTAGCACAATGTCTGGAACATATCAAGCACTCAGTGGCATTATTATTTCTTCTACCTCCTCTAGATCACAGTCAGCATCCATCTGGGTTTTATCCAAATATTAATTATTTAGCAAATTGTAAAACACAAAATACCTGAAGATATCGTAGCCCCTGTGAACTGGTTACCATGAAGGCAAACTGCATTTGGTTTGCTCACTTACTGCAACCATTGCAATCTGCAAGGAAAACTCTGGGTGTCTGGCATTATTTTCTCTCAAATATATTTTCTCTCAACCTGGCCCTTTCTGTTCCCATGTCCTGCCTGTCCAGTAATCCATCCAGTCACCATTTGGTTGTCTTTTTTTTTTTAATATCTACCTGCTATTGTTTTCAGGCCTTTGTTCATTCACTCAACAGCTTTCATTTATTCATTCATTTGTTAAAGATGTTGGACAGTTATTTTATGTAAGACTATGGAGATATAAAAATGAAAGTGATATTGTTCTTATCCTCAAAAAACTCACACTTTAGCAACAAAGACAGATGATTTAAAACCAACTATTATACAACATGAAAATGTCTAGATGAATAAATAATAACAGTAATAATAATTGTTAAATTTACTGGTCACTGACTACAGGCCAGGCACTCCGAAGCCTTTTATTTTCACATTTATTTCACTATCCCAATTCATCTCCAAAACATCATAAGAGGTTCATGTTATTATTTATTCTCATTTTACAGATGAGTAAATTGAGGCTTAATGAGAAAATTTAGGTTCAATAAAGTTATATACGTTGCCCAAGGATATAGCAAGTAAGTGTTGGAACCTAAGCTGTCAAACATCAGGTCTGACTCCTGAAACACCAAATTGACCCCAGATCCAGAAGGGAATCCTGATAATCATGATAATCTCACCCTTTTTGCTGCTGATGGGTTCAGGAATCAAGGCCTAACCCAATCAGAACCTGGCCTTCCTCTGGCAACAGTTGCTGTTGAGGAGATGTGACCTAATTTGGACCATTCACACTGAAAGGAAGGATGATTTGGAGAAGAACTCTCTCTCTTACCTATCAGATGTGAATACTATCTGAAGCCATCCTAAAAGCATCAGGGAAGCCAGTCGTATGATGAAGTCACACTCTGAATGGAGGAGAGGACAAACAGGAAAAAAACCTGGGTTCTTGATGACATTCATGTCAATCTTGAAGCCCACCCTATCTCAGGACTTAACAGTTAGTGAGCCAGTTTCCTTATTGTTTAAGGAGTTGAGTTTTCTATTACCTGCAGCCAGAAAGATTCTACTGATACACTGTGATTCCAAAATCCCATGCTGTTGACCACAAGTGAACAAAGTATGCAAAAATAGCAGTAACTAATGTTCATTTGGTAGCTACCCCATACTAGGCATTGCACTGGGTGCTATATATATAGGATCTTATTCCATTGCTCAAAACCCTGTCGTTGTATGCTGTTGAGTCGATTTCAACTCCTACCAACGCTGTATGACAGAGTAGAACTGCCCCATAAGGTTTCCTAGGCTGTAATCTTTATAGGAGCAGATTTTCATGTCTTTTCTCCTGTGGGTTCGAACCACTGACCTTTTGGTTAGCAGCCTATGCTTAACCATTTTGCCACCAGGGCTCCTCAAAACCCTAAAAGCACTTTTATCTATATTTTTTGTTATCACCAATTTAAAGCTTGAGGAACTAGGGCGTTCCTTTTATGGGTTAAGTAGCTTGCCTAACATACCACAACTAATAAGAAGAGTTTAGATTTGAGTCCACATGGTCTGCCTCTACTCTGTCGACTCTGTATCATATCCAAACCCTAACTCTGAGGCTGCCTGCCAAGATGAGTCTGTGATTTTTTTCTCCTTATTATGTGGCCCTCAGCATTCTTTCTCAGCCTATTTGTCTACCCGAAGAAAACTTATTTTCTTTTTTTTAAGATCTAAGAACACTTTCTTTCTTGCCATCTTGCTTCCTTTTTATACGCATACAAGTCCCATATCTTTCCTATTCTTTTATAAGTGTTTCTGTGCAAATATCTCTTTGACTCAGGTTTAACTCAGGTTCAGCTTCACTGTAAGAAACCTTGAGTTGAAATCAGGAGATCTATGTTTTAGTCTTAACCCATGACTCACTGGCTCTAGGACCTTGGTGCCTATAACAGGTCTTACTATGTTAATTGCTACATTTTTACAGGGTACTTCTGTAGTCATATATTCAAACTAGATTGTAAATCCCCCAGAAGGATGAATAGAGAATTCTGTCAAAACTTACAACATAACACAAATTGACCAGGAGCAGTCTTTGCTAAGATTTTTCCATTTATTAACTTTTTAACTATGAGTCTTAATTCTCGTATGTGTCATCACCTGACAAAAGCAAGACAAATCAAAAACCAAACCTGTTGCTAACAAGTCTGACTCATAGCAGTGCTATAGGACAGAGTAGAACTACCTCATGACTTTCTAAGGAGTGCCTGGTGGATTTGAACTACCGACCTTTTGGTTAGCAGTTGTAGCACTTAACCACTATGCCACCAGGGTTTTCAAAAGCAAGATATAGGGATCTTATTTCGCCTCAAGTGGACATGTTGGGGCAATGACTGATAATTTATTGTTGGATTCCATTACATAGTGGTGGTACTGTTTATTAGCACAGGGCAATTGGTACTCCCCCAACCCCTGTGCAAATGGCCCATCAAATTAGCCTGCTAATCCAAAAAAGAAAAGAAAAGGAAAAAGAAAGAAAGAAAAAATGTAGGTCTGAGATAACGTTTTAAGCACTGCATAAAAGATTGTGCTCTACTGCTGAGTCACAGCATATTAGCTGCCATCTTGAATTCACTCCATTGTCTTGACAGGAGTTTTAGGGCTTTTCAATGCCTAATTCTCAATTCAGGAAGCCCTTAGGAATGCTGCTTAAATTCAGATTCAAATTATAGGACAGAAAACAAGGCATCAAAGTAAGAAAGAGGAAATCCAAGTTAGCAGCTGCAAGATAGCACAGTTGAATTTTGAATCTCTGGGGATATTGGACATTGCTTCCTTTTTTTTTTTTTAAGTAAGAGCTACTTGGTTTTACAGAGTAACTGTTTTGAAAGAGCGTTGGACAGAGAGCTCAGCCTAACTTAGTATCAGGTATCTGCTTACAAAAAAAGCCATACGAATGTGTCTATTTTTTAAATGATCAGTTTTGATGCATCCTAATTAGCCACTTTTACTGGAACATATTCTTCACACAATGCTGAGAGGCTAATATTCTACCTCTGACTCCTTTTGAAGACCAGTCCCTGCTTCCCTTTGCCCATGGTCCAAATAAGCTTGGAGGGAGCAGATGAAAAAAAAAAAAAATTAACAATATCCATCAATATTCATTCTAAGAATTTTTTTTTTTTTTTAAATATTTTATTGTACTTCAGGTGAAGGCTTACAGAACAGATAGTTTCTCATGAAACAGTAACACACATGCTGTTTTATGACATTGGTTAACAACCCCACAACATTTTAACCC
>NW_004444057.1:6775873-6800478 GCF_000243295.1 Trichechus manatus latirostris | reverse complement strand
AGGATTGTTGATTCTCTGTTTGGCTTAGTTTTTCGGATCTTTGTTGTGGAGGGACGGCGTGGTGCTTCTGCCTAGACCGCCATCTTGCCAGAGACCCCCTCATTCTAAGAATTTTGTGAAACAAAGTGACTACTTTCAGATCATGCATTTGAACCTGTGTAAATCCACTGTGAAAATTCAACTTTCAATATTTACACAAATGTTCGATAAAAGCTAATTATGAAAGAATTGTAGTACATTAAAAGTGAAAGCAAGATAAACTGTGTCGATTGTACCATATGAATACAGTCAAGAAATTGTACTGATATATTTTAGAATCATATTCAAGAATAAATGATTTCCTAGTTAACTGTCCAGTCCAGGAAACTGCTAACATTACATCCAATCACTGAATATTATTAAGAAAAAAAACACAAAATAGGATTTGACTACCTAGTTTAAAGTGGTGAGCCCACATCTCAGATGCGTACTCAATACTGCCCAGAAATCAAAGTATTAGTACTTTTTTCTCCTAATAATCTGACTTTCCTCCTCTCTGAATTAGCTATTACCCTCTACTCTCTCCTCAAATATCATTTTATACTTTCTCTCTTCAAAATTCCATCCCCATTTTTTACCCTACATGATGACCTCACTGCAATTCACTGAAAAAATAGAAGCCGCCAGATGGCTACTCCCTCACCTTCCCAGACCCAATATATAAACTTAACTGCAGCAGATGCTGCTAATCTCTTTCCCGACAGTTGTTTCCCCCATTTATCTCTTGCTAATGGAAACCCAATTTGAGTTAGCTATCAGCCATGTGTTTAGGGGAGCTTGGCCTTGCCTAGCCCCAAGGCATGAATCATGATTGAACTAAGCCAGCCATGTTGGTCTCATTTCCAGAGACCAGAGATTATTTTAGGCATGAGTATGCAATCCAGCAGAGGCCCCTGGAACCAGAGGAGAGAGATTTTACCAGATTAAAAAAAGACACACAGGAGGAAGCACATCTCTTTTTCTCTGGATGTTTTGTCTGCCTAAAATGCTTGAAATTATTGCAGATGTCTTGAGATAATGATACAGCCAACACACCGAGGATGGTAGAGCAAAGGATCGATATCACCTGTATTCCTGGTGACATTCTTGAGCCACTGAATTAACTATCCCTGGAACTGCACCACCTCTCAGCTTATTGTTAGGTGAGATGATAGCTGTCCTTATTAAGTCCGTTTGATTGGGTTTCTATTACTTGAAAGCGAAAGCATTATTATTAAACAGAAAAGATATTTTTCTATCAAAAATCAATCCTTTCATTTAGCTTTGAATCTAATCACCTCTACTTGTCACAAAGACATTGCCCTGTAATTTCTGTAAACACAACCCCATCTGACCCCCTCACCCCCACTTGGTGCTGCTTCTATGTGTTGGCCTTATTATTTCCCAATGCAGAAAGCCTTCTTCAAATACCAAAAAAAAAAAAAAAAAAAAAAAAATTGCCAGTGAGTCAATTCCAACTCATAACAAGTCTATAGGACAGAGCAGAACTGCCCCACTGGGTTTCCAAGGAGCGGCTGCTGGATTCCAACTGCCAACCTTTTGGTTAGCAGCCTGAGCTCTTAACCACTGCGCCATTCTTCTAAGATAGGACAAATATTATCTACAGTATTCCAGGTTCATGACCTAAATAGTAAGGCAAGTTTTCTTCCAGTAACAAATTGAGAAAGGGTTCTATTTGATCCATCTTAGTTCGTATGACTTCTCCTGAATCAATATTTATGGCCAAGAAAATGGGATATCATAAATGACAGGACCTAGGTCATGTGCTGCAAGGTTCCTCCACCCAGGAATACCATGACTGACAGACACAGAACTATTACAAGAGTAAAGTCAGAGAGTAACAGTTCTCTAGAGAAGGTAGACATAAAACAACAAAGGCCAATTTCAGTCCACCCTCTGGTTGTTGAGCATACTTGTACACTTATGCCTTTGTGTATATATATATATACATATATATGCGTTTCCTAAAATGCTACTATATAATATGATGCATCTATTCCATATTCAGAGCCCTGGTAGTGCAGTGGTTAAGAACTACAGCTGCTAACCAAAAGGTTGGCAGTTCGAATCCACCAGCCACTCCTTGGAAACCCTATAGGGAGATCTACTCTGTCCTATAGGGTCTCTATGAGTTGGAATTGACTTGATGGCAATGGGTCTGGTTTTCGGTTTTTTATTCCATGTTCACCAAAAAAATGCACTCACCCCCTCCCAAAAGGAGACAACCAAAAGTCATATTGAGTTACTGCATCTAGCTCCACATTCAGACCTCTGGATCTCCAAAGGAAGTGTACTCCTCAAATTAGATCCAGATGAGACTCTTCATGGTATGGCACCAAACAACTAAATAAAAAATGTATGCATCTATAATATGCTCAATATACAGGGAACACAGGACTATCACAATATAATTCCCATTTAGAAAAAGGGACAAGGGGAAGCAACTTAAAATTGTCACTGGCCATTGCAAATACCACATTCTATTAGTCAGTGATAGAAAAGAAGGTCTTGTCCTGACAGTGCAGTGAACAGAAGTAGACAAACTATTTGACTCTATTTCTGACCTTTGGGAGCTTTCTTTGTCTCTTTCATCCCTGGCCACAACCAAGAAAAGGGCTACCAGTTCCAAATTAAATTCCAATTTGGAGTATGTAACAAATTCCTGTATTTGTCAGGACCACTTCAGTTGTGTTACAAAAACACAATGCAAATTTTCTTAGACTAAAAACAGAACTAATGGGCTCATGTTACTGGGAAGTAGAGGCACCACTGGATTCTGATTCTCAGATTAGATGGTCAGAATATTCTCACCCTATCATCGTTGACTTTGCCCCGTCTCTCTCTATCTCTTTCCCTCTGTTCCTCTCCTACTGCAGAAACAATTTTCCAAGCATCTGGGAAGATGGCTGTAAGCAGCCCTGAATTATAGTCTTCTTCCAATCTCTTTTCAATCTGGCTTCTGTCCTCCACTACTTTTCCGAACTGAGCTTGTCAAGGTTGCCTGTGATCCTTACTTTTCCAAATTCAATGGAAAATTATCTGGTCAACTTATTTAATCTTCCAGTAAAATATGACACAAGTGAGCACTCCACGCCTCTGGAAACACTCTCCACCTTTTGTTTGCAGGATACTATCCTCTGAATTTCATCCTGATCCTCAGTTTTCTTGGCTGGCTTTTCCTCTTTTTCAGGTCCTCAAAATACTGAACTCTGAGGTTTGATCTTGGGTCTTCTTCTCTCCATTATGTAGGTGACCTCATTAGGAACCATGGTTTAAACACTATTCACATGTTGGTGACTCCTAATATATATATATTTCATGTGTCCAAACATTTAGCTTCAGACTAATATATTTGACAACCTACTTAATATTTTCACTTGAATGTCTAATCTCAAAGTTGATGTATTCAAAATTAACTCCTCATAATCTGTTCCCTCCCTAGACCTCCCCATCTCAATATTTGGTAACACTCATCCTTATGTTTAAGCCACAAACATATTTAAGACTTCTCTTTCCCTCACCATCCACCTAATTCATCAATGAGTACAATGATTAAAATCACCCCATTAGGTAATAAGAATTTTCATGTTTATTTATCCCCTCTTATTGTCAGTTCTCTTAGATCTTCTCCTCCATACCTCCCACCCCTTGCCACACACACGCACACACACACACACACCCCAATTAATATTGCAGAATAGGTTTCTGGTGTTACCATAAAAAACACAAAAACAAACTGAGTCTTGGCAAACCTTGTAGAGTACAAGCTACAGAGAAAGGAGGGGGTTAATTTAAACACAGATACTTCCCTTATACTAAGTGCTTCATAAGCTGACTTGGACTAGTATACAAACTTCAAAATCCCCTGGCAATAAATAACTGAGGCAAACAGTTTAAAAATTACCTGTCCTACCTGTGGGCTGGGCAGGAATCTCTGTGTTTGAAGATACATTTAGTTCATAGAACTGGTTTGGTCCCATTTCAACTTTACAGCTAAAAGCAACAGCACATTCCTCATCCCATCCTCATTGTAGACAAACAGACTTTTACATTTATTAATATTTCTGCCTTTAACAGACTATTTTCAGCCATTTCTAGGTTCATGCACATCTTAAAATAAATCTCCAAAGACGTAAAATTTAGAAACATAGCTACCACCAAATCATTTTGGAGAAAAAAATCCCTGAGTAATGAAGGAACATTTCAGCTCTGAGTGAAAATAGAGAGCAATTTTACCAAAAGGTCAATCAACAGTTGAAGGATAAAGTTAGGGTACAGGCATAGCTCTTCCTGAAATTCTTTAATCTCCAAGAAAGTTCCCTGGGCCTTATGAATAGATAAGAATACCAGAGAGGAATGAAGAAACATGAGAAAAGGCAAGGCAATTAATTGTTGACTTGGATGTAAAGGTCAAATGTTTAGATCTAAAGGTCAAAAAGTAATAATGTCAGATTCTGAGAAATTAAAGCCAACATGATACTGGACATAAAATAATTAAACAGAAACAGAGCTACTGTTGCCAGATATAATGGAGACAACTTGAAGGCCACAAACTCAAGTTTGCAAGAAATATTACATTTTTTTCTATTCTGTAAAAAACCAAAACAAACTCATTGCCATTGAGTTGATTCCGACTCATAGTGATCCTATAGGACAGAATTGCCCCATAGGGTTTCCAAGGAGTGCCTGCCTAGTGGATTTGAACTGCCGACCTTTTGGTTAGCAGTCACAGATCTTAACCACTACACCACCAGGGTTTCCACTCTATTCTATAAATCATATTTATTTCAACTCAGGGCCCCCATTTTTAGGCAGACAGTCATTTTTGGGGGTCCCCCTCCTGGAGTTGCTCACACTATGGAAGCTTTCTATAGCCTCACGGCACTGAGGAAAGCTGTCTTGTCTCCACCTTGGTCATTGCTCAGAAACCCCTTGTCCCAAAGCATGGATCCTATGTGTAAGTTGAGTCAGTGGCTTCACTGCAGGGGCCTAAGACCCATTCCTGGGTTGCAGATGGTCCCTCTAAAGTTCCTGCACGTTCTTGGAGCACTTTTAGGGAGCAGGGCACAGTCCTGCCCTGCTGAGGAAACTCACCAAGTTGACTCTCCAATCCTCCAGGATGGAGGAAATGAATTCTTCTATTTTTGAGTTTCTCTCAAAGGTCTTCCTTTCTCCTTAATCCCTATTGGTCTCTTTGATGGGTTTAGACTTTTGGAAACAAAAATTAGGCAGCTTGTGCTTTCGGCTGTACAGGAAACCTCGCCAGAGGTGAGGAAATACACAGCTCCCTACCTTGTCTGAATGAAGATGGCAACCATTCTCAGATGAATTTTAAAACAGGAAGTGATGGTTTCCACCAGAAAAACATCGTCGTAACTCCCTGATCCTTTAGAGTGTGTATGTGTGTGTGATCCAAAGGAAACCCAAAACTCTCTAGATGTCTAGATGGGGATGGAGGAATAGAGACAAGGTGGTGGTGGGGGTGGGGGAGAAGCAGGGGAGGGATTGAGGGGGAGAGAGAAGAAAGAGGAGGAGGACAAGGCAGAAGAACTGTTGCCATCACCTCAGGATTACTAGAGAGGATAGATAGTAAATTTTGCTTTTGTTTGTTTAACACAGGACCTAAGCATAAACACAGATAATAAGGGACTTTGAAGCAAGAAGATACCCCAACTTGGATGGTGTGTGACAAGACAACGGATATGAACTCTTATCTAGTATGGCTAAGGGAGTAGTTTCTGATCTGGTGTGGATTTCTAAGTCAGGTCCTGGGCCTTCTGTGGGTTCCGTGTTCTGAATTAGAAATTGGTATCAGAACTTACTACCTATTCTCTCTAGATTTTTTTTTTTCTATTATACATCTGCATATAACAGTCATTCTCAACAAATTCCTTTCTGGTGTTCACAAAGTTAATGAACACTCCTAGGAAATGTTTCCCTGAGTAGATCAAACCTGACCACGAAAATCAAGACTCTGGTAAACGTCTTAGGCAAAATCCCATAATAGTTCCCATCTCTCCTCCCTTACAAAATTCTGGAAAAGGCATATGTCTTCTTGGGTGTGGTACCAATTAAAAACTATTCTGTCAGAATCAGAAATGCAATCTCAACATAGGACATATCTGAGTGGATCGGGATTGTAAAAAATAGTTTTAAGAAGCTGAAGACTGGCAGTTGGGGGTGAGGGGGGAGTTTCTGTGAGAGTGTAGGACAAAACAGCCTGTGGGGCACTTAGCTGCAGAAATAATGGGGCTCGGGGGAGAGGATGAAAAAGAAGTCTCACAGTGTGGACAATTCTTTTATCAATCATTGTCTTGTGGAAGTATGAATGAGAAACATTTCATATCACTGATTTCTCCTACTAGCTAAGGGATGTTTCCTCTTCAGTAGCAAGGTTTGCTCACAACTGAGGTTTCCCCTCTTCAGGGGGCCTGTGTAGTGTTTATCGTTTTGTTTATCAATCAAACTTATAGTAATTAACCATCCACTTGATGTAATGCTGGTTTCTATCATGATTCACATTCTCAAACAGGCTGTGTTTCTTGCCTCACACTCTACAGAGTCATTAGACCAGCAGTTTGCAAACTTTTTGTTCTTAGGACCCCTTTATGCTCTTAAAAATTATTGAGGACCTTAAATAGCTTTTGTTTATGTGGGTTATATCTATTGATATTTATCATACTAGAATTTAAAACTTGGAAATTTAAAAACTATTTTTAGTAATCTATTTTAAAATAGCAATAACAAATCCATTATATACTAACATAAAAACACGTTTAATGAAAAATAACTATTTTCCAAAAGAAAACTTAGTGAGAAGAATTACACTGTTTTACATTTTTGCAAATCTCTTCAATGTCTGGCTTTAATAGAGAGCAGGTAGATTCTCATATCAATCTGTCAGGTAGTGTCTAAAAAACTGTCCCGTATCCTCATGAGAGAATGATAGTGGAAAGGCCTATAACTCATTGGTGTTATCATGTAAATAGTTTTGACTTTGAAGATCTCCTGAACGGTATCAGTGAGCCCAGGGGTGCCTGGGCCACATTTTGAGAACCTGTGTACTAGATGCTACCTCTCACAATACATTCATTCAATAATCTAAGAGACTTGCATTTGTACTACTTCAAATTTAAACATTAAACTGTCCCCAAAGCTAACAAATGAGATCTTAATACACAAAACACGTGGTCATCAAAAATTTTTCCTTGAAACCCCAGGGACTATAAAATGGCAACACAATAAACCTATTTCTAAAAAATGGGTTAAGGTTTTGATGTAACTTCAAAGAGCCTGCCAGATTCAGAAGTCTGAAGCAGACCTAAATAAAGAAATCCAAATAAGAAAGCTCTCAGAAGAGTCCAAGATAAATGGAAAATTGAGCCCACATGGAGTTTTCCACATGAAATTAATCATCTTAAACATCTAATGACTCAAATATAAGATAGTTGGGGTGATCACAGCTCACTAAGTTACTTGAAACATAAGATGAGTCTTGAATACTACTTTTTCCTCAATCTTCTTATTTAATCCAACTAAATCCTCATAAATATTTCTTGTCTCTGTATCTTCTCACCACCACTAAATTAGGTTCTTATACTTTCTAAATGAGATTTTTGCAAAAGCCTGCTATGCCTGGCTCTGGTCTCCTCTCAAATCTGTCCTTCTCAGTACCCTCAGAGTTTTCTCTCTAGAATGCAAATCTGACCATAACTCCTTCAAACTCTTCAATGACTCTCCATTGCCTACTGGTCAACTCCAAGTCTAATAATGGAAAGAGCACAGACTTTGGCATCAGAGAGACAAGTGAGTGGATCCTAACTAGATTTGGGACCTTAGTGGGGGTTACAGTTTGAACTTCATTTACTTCTGATGCAACTATGAAGCAAATAGACAGACATGGTCTTTATTTCCATGGGACGTATGGTGCAGTGAAAGATACAGACAGACAATTACAATTGGTGGGGGGTGGGAAGGTGGGAGAGAGATTATGAGAGCACCTAGGAAGGACATCTAACCCAAAACTTGAAAGAGGAAGGAAAGTTTTTTGGAGGAAGTGATCTTTAATTGAAGAGCTGAAAGGTGTTTGTTGGGTAATGGGAAAGCAGGTCTTTAAGAGGAAGTGGTGTGAGCCAGGCAGAGAACTTCTAGGCAAAGGAAACAGGGTGTTGACATTAAAATTTGACTCTAAAGGCCAAGCTCTTTTGCTTTGTCTTAGATGGATAGATAAGGGAGAATACGGTACATTCATAGAACTGAAATTATTTCCTTAGAGCTGTGTAATAGTAATTTGTAGGGAGTGGTGCAAGATAAAGCTGGAGAAACAAGTAGGGGTCGGATTACCAATGGCATCAGAAGCTCTGTTAAGGAGTATAAAATTGACCCTGACAGTAAATGTGGAATAATTATAGATTTTAGGCCGAGGAGAAATATGATGAGATCTGTGTTGTGGAAGGTTCACTCTGGCTGTAGTGTGGAGATGTCATTAAATAAGGCCATAAGGAAGGCAAGAAGACAAATCAGGAGTCTTTTGCATATGGTAGCCTAGATAAAGCTGGATTTAGGTGGTATCATTCATCTATCAATTCAATTCACCAATTTAGCTTGGCTAAATTGATTGGCTGTATGAGGTGATTTAGGAAATAATATTGGAGTTATTGTTCCCTGTCCTTGAGCATAGAGAATGTGACCCAGCTGGAGCTGGGCCCACAAGGTCTCACAAGGACACATCAACTGGGCCCTGAGGTATACAGACAATAGCTGGGATAATCTTGGAAAATATCTTTTAGGGAAATTTTCACATAAAGCCAATCAAACAGAACACGAAAGACTTTCTACTCTTTTTCTATTAGCATTTAGTGAATAGAAATTTGTTGGACCAATGAAGACCCTCCTGACTGTCATTACTGAAATCTGTACCAATGATTGTTAAGAAAGACAAAGGCTAAGATTTCAATGGTTTTGCCCATTTGTAATGTTAATATATACTGATGATTCTGTAATGGTCTTTTGGACTAGGGCAGACATGGCTGTGGCAACATGCTTGTCCATTTTCCCATTCTTGCCTATTCTGTAATATTTCCTTGGACTTGGGCAGACATGGCTCTGGCAGCATGCTTGTCTGTTTCCCATTTTTGTCCTTTTGAATGTATGCCGAATAAGACTTTCTTTTTGCTTTACTCAACTTTGTGATGTTTTTCCCCTATAACGGGGGGGGGGGGGGTAAGGAAGAGGAAAGAATCAAAGCAGCTCAGATTTCTGATGTGAGCCACAGACCCATCACTGCTCTAGAAAATGTGGAAGAAGGAGCAGGTTTTGTGCAGGAAGATGAGAGGTGAATTCTAGACATGTAGATGTTGAGTTGACCAGAAGAACCTTGGTGGAGCTGTTTAGCAGGCAGTTCAATAATCAAGTCTATTGTTGTTGTTGGGTGCCATCAAGTCAATTTCGACTCATAGCTACCCCATGTGACAGAGTGGAACTGTTCCATAAGGTTTTCCAGGCTAGAATCTTTATGGGAGCAGATTGCCAGGTCTTTCTCCCATGGAGCCACTGGTGGGTTCTAGGGTCTGGAGAAAGATTAGGACTAATGATGATGTCTTGATTCTTCCAAGCAGATTGTGTGCCCTAAAGCCATGTCATCAAAGATAGAGTGTATGGAAAGAACAGACAAGAGGGTCTCAAGCCCACAAAAGAACTTTCCTCATTTGCATAATGCAGTTATAATTTTCTAGGGTTGTTGAGAGAAATCCATGAGCTAACATATATGGAAGTACCTAGCAGATGCCTACCCTCTACTAGTGGCTCAGTAAATATTTATTGAATGAATAAATGAATAATTGAATGAATGTATATACCTAATTTGCTAATTTGCTTGTAGATATTAAGCAAAGTGAAAGTTAGTTTATCATCTCAGAGAAAACTTTATGAGGAAAATGCAGGTTAAGTCAATACAAAAAGACACCTACTTTTAGCAACAAAGCCGTGACTCTTAAGGGACAAGGCCTTTTGCTTTTTCTTAGCTGAGAAAGTCACATTTATTAGCACCCGGTCAGCTATTAAAATTGATCTCAGGTTGATCTTGACATTTACAAGCAAAAGGAAGTCTTTAGTTACATAACAGACCAGCAGTCTACGCATCCCGCCTGCAACAACAATAACAACAGAAGCCAATTTGTGAATTATCATTGTGCCTGGCTCTATTCAAAACAATCCACGTATCTTCACCAGCTTGTTTTTTTCCTCTCCTTACATTCTCCAAGGCCCCCAATTTATGCCTAACAACTCAATAACTGGGTAAAGACTGACAGCTGCTTACATGTCAGGTTTTTTTGTTTTGTTTTGTTTAAAAAGAGAACTCTTCTGCTATAAAATTAACCAGATCCCCGGCTAACCAAATTGTTTAAGGAAGTTCTCAATAACTAGGTTTCATGGATATGAGGAAATCCAGTTCAGGGCAAATTGATTGTTTGCGATTTTATGGCATTAAAGTAGACTTCAAAATAGATTGGAAAACAAAAACTCATTCACAAAAACTCATGATTTCGTACTGGCATATCAAGCACAATTTCTGAGCATATGCAGAAATGAATACTCCTACCAAGGGCACATTACTTATTTCAAATAAACTTGACATCAAGGGATCCACTGTTGCATTTAAGCAATGAAAAAGAACCAGAACAAAGAAAGAAAGACCAAGAACCAGAGCATTTTTTGGGTAATCTCAGTATGCATCAAATCTTTTTTAGCCACTCAATACACATATTCAGCATTCAAAATTTTTTGGAGATCTATATTCTTTCTGTTCCTAAACTGAAAGAAAATATAGATTGAACAGTAAGGGGTACTAAGAGGGAATTCATTTTAGGGCCTTAGGTATAAAATGATGAATAATTTCTTGATTATTAGAGTAAAATATACTAGTTTTTTGTTCATTTTAAGTTTTTATTTTCACCTTATTAAATGTTAAAGGTGAGAAACTGTTTTAATTCTCTTGGAATCCAAATTTCTGGGCCCATGGAACTGGGTTGACCCATCCAGGCTATTTACTCTTGGATGTCTTTTGAACCTTGATCCTTGGAGAAACTGATTCCTGGGAGTGGCCTTTGAGTCGAAAAATGGTCTAGATAAACTAGTAAGACTGTTTTGCCTTGGGCATTGTGCTCTTCTGAAGAATTCAGTCAGTTTCGGGAAACAGACTCTAAGGATTAGACTGGGAGCTATGTTTAGGATAGATCAGAAATTATTTTAATTGTTCTTCAAGACAACGCTGTAGGAAAATCCTTTCTGACCACAAATGATTATCAGTTCTGTTTCGACCCTTTTTCCATGGCAATGCCGAAAAGATTTGGTATAAGAGTGTTTCAAGGTTCTCTCATTTTTGGAACATTTTTGGCTTTCTAGTTGAAATGTCAGATGAACCGCAAATTGTATATTAAATAAACTTCAATCAATTTCTATTATTGGATTAATATGATTTTGTTTTAACAAAGATGAAAGATCAGTTGGAATATTCAATGAATCCTTAGCTATCACATAAGTAAGGGAGGTCCATTGTTGTCCTCACACTAAGAAAGGGTCATGGTAGAGGACCGAGAAGACTGGGTCTGAGTTCCAGCTCAAAAATTTACCCTTTCAAAAGGAATAAAAGACATTCTAATGGCTGAAAGCAAAAATGTCCCCCCAACGCAAAAAACGAAACAAAAATACCCCACAAAACTCCACACTAAACAAAATACATACTTGACCTAATCTTACATTAAACACATAACAGTATTTTTTCATGTTTTTAAAATAATCTGTTAGTTTATTTCTAGTCCAAGTTTTATATCAACACACAGAGATATGCCTGAAGAATTAAGGGGAAATACTAGCCAAGTTGTTAATACTACCAAGAGAAAGCAAACTGTCAAAATCCTCCCTTTTCTGCTACTGTGGTCTATTTCTTCTTGCCCTTACCATCTGCTACTCGATTCCAGTTTCATTGTTTATGGCACATTCTAGATGCTATTTGTACAGCTTGCATTTGTTCAACCTTACCTTAACTTTGGCCTTACCTTATGACCAAAGAAGTCCTAAAAATAAAAGTCCCATTTTTCTTCGGAAAGCCCATCTTGAAGAGAAAACTTGAGTCCCAAGTATCTTAAACTAACATAGGGCAATAACTTTGCTTTAGCTTTCATTGTTTGCTATCAAAAACAACAGGAACAACACACACACACACCTACATTTACCATCTTCTCAAGGCCAAGGACCCACTGGTTATTCTCAGTAACCAGACTTCCCAGTGGGATGTAAGTTCCAAAGTGGTCCCACAGACACTTTCTAACATGACCCTGCAATGTACTTAACACCATCCTGAAGCTCTATGTATTTAAATTGCTTATTTATTTATCGTCTGTGTGCTTCCACTAGAATGTCAGTTCCATAAGTCAGGCATTTTTTGGTTCTTGTTTACTGCTGTGTTCCCACCTCTTAGCACAGTGACTGGCATATAGTGAGTGCTCAATAAATGCTTGTTGGGTGAATGAATGAGTGCTATGAAAAAAATAATAATAAGTTAAACTTGTCTTGGTCATAACTTTGACCAGCCTGTAAAGCCACTAGTGCCAAAATTGGGTCCTTACAATCAGCCAAAGTGGGAATAGGGTGTGTGGGAGCCAGTCAGGACAGACCAAGCCCTCTTCAGAACAGAGCTGTTTTTCCCTTTCTCAGATTTTCCTTAAATTTCTTACTTGTTTTGTTAACATACACATCAGCTTTCTCTCTTCAAATAAAGATCAAAGATAAATTGTCCCTACCTCTTATATTCCAGGACAATTTTATGTAACTCCCACAAAGAAGAGTGTCCTAGAGTTTAGTTCTTTGTCATCTTCTGCTAACTTGGGATTTGGCTTTCTCTCTTGCTAAGAATTGCTCTTTAAACTGGAGTGCAAGGTTCCAAGAATAATATTTTGTACGTATACTTCCTATGTAGTTTCTACATTAACAAGATGTCCAGTTGCTGAAGTATCTGTATGGGACATTGTCATTATGTCAGGGATTTGGAGAAGTGAGAAACCAAATGAAGACAACTAATTTTGTTTGCTTCAGTCTGAGATGCTGAAATAGACATACCCCATATATGTTTCTCTCTATATGAAGTGCCCCCAAAACATAAATATTCTCCCAGGAATAACCCTCATGCACTAGAGCTACCAACCAGCAGCCCATACTGAAGGTCACACAGTCCTTTGGGGTCACCAGGGCAAGGCACCATGTGCAACAGTGTGGTCAAGGAGCTGGATCAGCGAGACAAACACCGCTATTTGCCAATCTAATATCCATTCTCCCCTTCTTAATAAAAGAATCCCAATACTACTGGGAGTGGTAATGTGCCTATCCCTACTTTACTCTTGCTCCTTCCTTTTTCGTGCTGCCTGAAAGGTGAATAGAATGGCTTCTGCTGCAGGAGCAACTTTGACCTTGAGGATGGAAGCCATGTCTGTGAGAGCAGAAAGCCCAGGTCTCTGAGGATTGTGGAGCTGCCATTCCTATCCTGGGCTGCTTATGTCCAAACTTACTTTATATGAATGAAAAACAACTTGTAACTTGTCTAGGTCACTATTACTGGGTTTTCTGTTTTATGTACATGAGCCTAATCCTAATTGATTCAGGCAGTCCCCATGCATCTTGTGACACAGGGCAAGAGTGAAGAGGAATCTAGGTCTAGTGGCTAGAACTTGAGTGACCATACAGCATCAGAAACTCTTGGCAGATATGGGGCAGTGGGGGAGAGGTGTGGAGGGGGGCTTCATATCCAAGCGCTCTCTGGTGCCCATGATTATAAGAAAGATGGTGGCAGTATTTGCTCTAATAGTTGCCAGGGAACTCCGGATGATGCCTCCTGGTGATGCTTAAAACAAGTTAATGTGATTTCTGGATCAGCTGTATCAGTATCACCTGGAAACTTGTTAGAAGTCCAAATTCTTGAACCCTGCCCCAGACCTACTGAGTCAGAAACTCTGCGGGTGGGGCCCAGCAATCTATTTATTAAGCCCACCAGGTTCCAGTGTGGGAACCAAGGTAAGTTCTTGTTCAGGTGCTGCTTGTGTAGGAAACACCTTTTAAATGACTTTTGGACTATGACCGCGTCTCTTAAGAGTGGGGGCTTTGAATTTTAAACGTACATGGTTCTACTATCGGCTTCACCATTCATTCACTGTCATGACCTTAGGCAACCGACTTATTGTTTTTGAGTCTCATCTTCCTCAACAGTAAATGAGGATTATAACCGTACCGCCCTTCACAGGGTTATTGTGAAGATCAAACGAAACGTTGTAAATCTAAGTTGGAACACTGTAAGTGCTTAATAAATGTTAGTTCCTCTGATCATCGTCTACCATTTACACTCAACTGCAGGGGTCTGGTCCCAGGCATGCATTCTTGTAGAATGCCACCTTCGACCCCTGGGCTTTCATGCTTTCTCTCCATCATTGCTTCTGGTATTCTTTAAGATTAGGGACAGGCCTAGGCAGGAAAAAAGAAAGCAAAAGGAGTCTTTTTTGTATATAACTGTTCAGGTTAGTTAGCTACAGGGTGAAGATATAGGAATGCCCTGTTACTAGTTTATTTTGGATCTTAGGGAATGTCTCTCTCATCGGGTAAGGGGAAAAAATATGCCCCACTGGCATATGAGCTATCATATGAGGTAAGAAAAATACTTACACATGCTTTTTCCAAAAATTGGGAAATAAAACTACCATGTTCTCCATTGAAATTTCTGTGCATTTTGAGTATAATCAACAAATCTCTCTCTTCATGGAAACGAAGGGGTGAAGTCATTATTTGTATGCTCCAAAAGACCATGAAGGAGCCTCTTGTCATGCTCTGCCTGTGCCTGATGCACCCTCGTCCCTACCTGGGAGAAGCAATCATTACAAAAAAAAGGTCAAGTTCCCCATCCAGTTTCCCATCTGCTAGACCTTGAAAAAAATGAAATCACATTCATAGCTAGTGTTTACTGAACACCTACCATGTGACTAGTATTTTGTTAGATATGTTACCCGGAAGGTGTCAGAAGATAACTCTGACTACATAGTTGTTACTGGCCTCCCTTCTCAGTGAGGAAATGATCCCCCTACTCCCCAGGCTGCCAAAGAAAACCCTGAAATGACCAGATACCAGCTCTGTTTATCCCTCTCCTGCAGTTCTCAGTCTGGGCAGAGTCAGGGAATGGGCAGAAATAGGACAGAAGACCCAAGAGATGAAGCAGAAAGAATGAATGAACAAAGTTAAATAACCTAAGTCCCTTTACCAAATGAAGAACTGATAAAGGGCAGAAGAGAAAGTTAGACAAAGAAACCCAACCTAAGTCCCTCTACCAAATGAAGAACTGATCAAGGGTAGAAGAGAAAGTTAGACAAAGAAACCCAAGCTAAGGTAAGCCAGTGCGGGGGCCTTTTCCTGGTTGAGTGACTGAGATTGTGAGTGCAGGAGAAGAATTGTGGCACAGTGATTAAATGCTCGGCTGCTAACTGAAAGGTCGGCGGTTTGAACCCACCAGCTGCTCTGCGGGAGAAAGAGGTGACAGCTGCTTCCAAAAAGACTACAGCCTTGGAAACCCTATGGGGCAGCTTTACTCTGTCCTACAGGGTCCCTATGAGTCAAAATCGACTCGAAGGCAATGGCTTAATGGGTAGAGAAGAATTGGCCATCTTTCAAACATTTTGAGAGACACTGGTAAGGAGAGAAATTTTGTGTGTGTGTGTAAGAGACAGACTTTTGGTTGGCCAGGACTGAGGTTAATCCATGTGGCTCAAGGCATCAAGAGAATTACACCATTCTGTTACATTCACTGGCAAGAGTGGAGATAAATTAATACTCACTGAGCACCTACTAAGAGCCAAATACATCTCACTTAATCCCCATAACAGCCTCATGAAACTCCCATGTTTATCCCTTTCTAGATAAGAAATGGCTGCTCAGTGAGATTAAGTGAATTGCCCGAGGTCATAAAGCTAGCAAATAGTGGAGCAAGAAGAAAGTCTGAGCTCTCCCACTGCCCACTGCTGAGAACCAGAAGCCCCCAATGACGACAGAAACCCTCAGGGAACATTATTGCCAGAGGTAGTTTTGTCTTCGGAACTTGCCAGAAGCATTCCTCTGCAATTGTCTCTGAAGCTGGGCTTCACTGTGAAACTGTGTGTTTCCTGACATTCTTTTAGGACCTGTTTCAGCACAAAAGCTGTTTGCTTGTGTATGGTCATAAACTGAACATATATATGGTCAGCCCACCAGAGCCCCTTTTTTTGTTCCTCCCTCAACTTTGATGATATAAACCAACACACAAGCAAAGCTGCTTTTTATGGATTTCCCTGGAAACACTTTTTTCACTTTTCTTCTTTCTCTCTCCTGCGTCTAACACTTTTCCTCTCTTTCCTATTCCCCCTTCTTATCCTTCATCTACCACTCAATTTCCAGGCATTTGGCTTTCCTCCCACTGACCTAACCCTACAGGAAACATAATCAAGTATTTTCTTTAGCAAAACTCGGTAATGTTTTAAGGTTTTTAACCACCATAACCCAAGATAAGAGTTAGATTCATATAACCCTTTCTCACTCTGGCCAGCTGAATTACTGCAAATTATTTCTCATAGCCTTGTATAGCCGAGATTATAAATCCTAACTGCAAATTGTCCTGATCTCAGATTTCTTTTATTTTGATAATAGTAACATGACTGAAAGGAAATAAAGAATAATTGTTAGGGAGAGGGAAGTCGAACAAAGAAGTTTGTCTACTGTGTGACCTCCGAGGGGAAGTAGCCACAATCTCCTTATTTCCTTACTCTTTCTTAATTTCTTCTTTCACAGTGGACCAAGGGAACCCTTGCAGGAAGAGATTTTAGAAGTGCTCAGTATGAGTAAACTGAGGCCCAGGACTGACAGAAGCTTAGTGATAGATGGAAACCTCATGCCTCTGGACTTTCCATTCTGAGCTATTTCTATACTCCTCTCAAGGAGTCCCTAGGTGGAGCCAACAGTTAAGTTAAACTGCCAACTGAAAGATTGGAGGTTGGAGTCCACCCAGAGGCACTTCAGAAGAAAGATCTGGCAATCTACTTCTGAAAAATCAGCCATTGAAAACTTTATGGGGCACAATTCTACTCTGACACACGTGGGGTCACCATGAGTCAGAATCAACTGGACAGCAACTTTGTTTTTCCCCCTCAAAGAGGCCAGGGGATGAGAAGTCATCTAACAGCAAGATTTACCCTTTTCTCTGGGCTAAAGGACCACAAGAACCACAGCCTCCACCAGCCTGAGCCCAGAAGAACTAAATGGTTCCTGGCCACCACACCAACTGCTTTGATAGGGATTGCAAAATACGGTCCCGGACAGAGCAGGAGGAAAATGTAGAACAGAATTCAAATTCACACAAAAAGACCAGACTTACTGGTCTGACAGAGACTGGAGGAACCCCCGAGACTATGGCCCATGGACATCCTACCAACTGAAGCCGCTCCCAAGGTCCACCTTTCAGTCAAAGATTAGACAGCCTATAAAACAAACAATAACACATGTGAGGAATGTGCTTCTTAGTTCAATCGAGACCAAATGGGCAACACCTGCCCAAAAACAAAGACGAGAAGGCAGGGAGGGACAGGAAAACTAGACGAATGGATACCAGGAACCCTGGGTGTAAAGGGAAAGGAGGATAGTGCTGACACGTTGTGAGGATTGCAACCAATGTCACAAAACCATTTGTGTATAAATTTTAGAATGAGAAAGTAATTTGCACTGTAAACTTTCACCTTAAGCACAATTTTAAAAAAACCAAACAATTCTTTAGGCAAATCTGCCTTAAAAAAAAAAAAAATTACCCTTTTCTCATAGACAGGATCCACTGGCTGACAACACCATGAGTTGTTCTTAGTTCCTTCACAAATGCTGGTCCTTACCATTTCCTCTGCTCACCCCACTCAAGCCCACCAGGCCAGCCCATCTGGCCAGTGTCCAGCCACATGGCAGACACACATGATTTGGGTTACCCAACTTCCTTGTGACATATCCTAAATTGATGACATTTGAAAGAAGCTGTAACTAGTATAGCAGGCAAAAATATTCCTTCAAACACACACACACACACACACACACACACACAATGTCTTTAACACTAAAAACAATCTCTCCTTCTGCAATCTGTTAGTGGCATAGCCTGCTAAGGAAGATAGTGGCACCCAGTGGACAAATGTTTGATTGTTTGAGACAGGCATTCCTTTCTGAAGTATTCTCATGTTTTAGTCTTAAGAAAGGTCAGTTGTTCCCTTTACTTTGCTCTATCCTTCTCTCATACCATTTTTTAAAATGTCAAATTAAAAGAAAAAAGAGGAGAGGTGAATTTCTTATAGTTTTTATGTTTTCTAGGTTAAAACTAAAACATCAAAGAAAACAAAATCTCAGGATTAAATCCTTTGAGAGCAGTGTCTGTATTTGCTTAACCTGTTTCAACAGTAACAACAGAGACCACCAAATCCACTAAAATGCTCAACTTAATTAAAGATGGAATATTGAAAGTGCCTGTAATGTTCTTTTATTCATCGTACTCTCCTTTCCCTCAAACCATTGCCAACTTCCAATTAAATTCACTTGGTTATGCAAATTTGGCAACTTCAGGGATAATACTTTAGGAAAATAACACACAGAGACCATAAAAATGCCCATTACCTCTTCAGGTCTTCCAAAGATTCTATTCAGCTGTGAGCTTAGATGTCTTTCTTCGCAAAACACCTAAGCAACGTCTTACTCATAGACGGTATATAAGAAGTTGAGTGAAATCCAGTTTCCATTTTATAGGTTTAATTCTCTAGACACTGGAAAAGGTAAATAAACTAACAAACCAAACCTGTTGCCGTCGAGGCAATTCCGATTCATAATGACCGTGTAAGACAGATAGAACTGCCCTGTAGGGTTTCCAAGGAGCAGCTGGTAGATTCAAACTGCTGACCTTTTGATTTGCAGTTGAGCTCTTAACCACTGTGCCACCAGGCCTCCAGAAAAGGTAAATGCATCGAGTTATTTAGTGTTACATAAAGGGATATTGAGCTAAGAATCTTAAATATTAGTGGACATTTGAAGTGTATAAAATATTTTATAAAGAACAAAAGAGATGAGTATTCATCTTAGTGAATTCAAATTTTACTGATTTACATGAGAAATCATTAAAAGCCTTTCAATTACAAAAGAACATATTATCTTCTTAATGCAACATAATGCCAGCTGGAGCGCCCCCTTTTGGTTAGCCATTCAAAAATCTTTCCCAGTTTTGAGGCTCTGAAATTCTTTGTTCCTTTGCTTGGAATGGTACCTCGTGTTCATCATTATGTTCTTTGTAACTCATAATTTTGCCACAGTTTGAGGCTTCTTTTTGTTTGTTTTAGAGAAAAGACCAGTTGGCAAGTCAGGGGGACTGTGGCATGCAGCTGAGATGGAAACTCTCCAAAAGGGTTCAGGCCTTAGGGCAACACATTTTCATTCAAGAACACAAGTCCCCCGCTGGTCCCTTGCATCAGTCACATTTCACCAATAAACAATAAACACATCCCAAAGTAAGGGATGCACATTTTAGTAAGCTGAAAATGAAATGGAGGTCATTTGTGTGTGTCACTACATTGCATGGTAAATTGCGTTCATTTTCTCATAACAAGCACCTTTTCCTGCTAGTTTCTGCAAAAATTCTTATAAAGTTTTGATGCAATCAGATTGTACTGCACAGAGATATTAGCTCTATTATTTGAAGTCTCTTAAAATTGCTTTTCAGAAGTTTCTAAAAGGTATTATCACATTTTATCAATTCATGAGAAATTGACAAATGTTTATAACATTTCAGGATCTCTTCTGTCCTTTTCTTCCACTGTTGCCAAGAGTGAGCATTGGTGCCCTGTGCTATAAGGGGGAACCCAGACTACAGACAGCTTTGCTCTCTGGGGCCAAGCTCCCTGGTCCAGGGAAAAAAGGCAACAATTACTATGGGATTTTCACTAAGCACTATACTATTTGTAAAACTTAATCATGCTGGGAAATGGCCCAGCCCCAGGTCTGAGCTTTACTGATACCAACACCTACAAGACAACCAGCTGCCGTTAAGCTGATTCTGACTCATGGAGGCCCCATGTGTGTCAGAGTAGAACTGAGCCCCATAAGGTTTTTGTCTGTGATCTTTCAAAAGTAGATTGCCAGCCTTTTCTTCCAAGGTACCTCTGGGTGGATTCAAACCTCCAACCTTTAAAATCAGGGCCCTGATGTGTATGCAGAACACCGATAAAGTATCTAGGCTCAACCTGTGATCTACTTTGCTTTTGTGAGTTTCAAAAACTCAAGAGGGAAGCCAATATTTGAAAAATTCTATTCCAAGTGAATTTTTCTCAAATAATTTAAGAAAATTACTCCTGTGTAGTTCTGATGGGTTTTATTTGACTTTAGGCTTAGCTGTTTATAATGCACATAACCCATACCAAAAAAACCAAACCCATTGCCATTGAGTTGATTCAATGTGATAGTATAGTACAGAGTAGAACTGCCTCACAGGGTTTCCAAGGAGAGGCTGGTGGATTTGAACTGCCAACCTTTTGGTTAGCAGCCAAGCTCTTAACCACTGCGCCATCAGGATTCTAAGGAAACCACTTGTTTAAAGACGTATTGCCTAACTGAGTTGGTTGTAGTGAATAAAAATCAAATGAAATATAAATGCAAAAGTATTTTTCAATGCTGAAGAGATCCATACTGATATAATTAATTATTGTTATATCTAAAGCAAATGAAATGTCATAGGTCTGTATGTGCATGTGTGCATGAATGTGTGTGTATCAATAGGGACAGAGATTAAAACATGCATTTAGTTTTACACTTGCTATACTGCACACTAAAGACTATATATTTCCAGTCCAGATGATGGGTATTACCTGCTCAGATAAGGCTTTAGCCTTTTCTTCTGCCTCCTTCAGGCAAATTTCCAAGGCATTGAGTTGTGCCAAAGTCAGTTCCATCTGTCCAGTTTCCAGGGATTCTTTCTATAACAGTAATCAGGTATTACTTTTTGACATGGATAGTTTCCTCAAACAACTTTGTGGACTAATGATAGGCTTAATAAACTCAAATAAATCCTCCCCTTTCCTTAAGACAGCAATAAAACAGCAAAACGTTATATAAACAATAGACTTACTTAGACTGGGATGCAAAGGGAGGGTAAAAATTGCATACTAAATTATGATTATTGCATATTAAATTATGACATTGAGGAGTGTTAGAGAGTTAAAATAAAATTATCCATATTGGAACTTGGCTAAACCACAACTTTTATTCGTGATGCAAAGAGAACTTTGCTTCAAGAGGTTAGGACCGAAGTTTCACATTCCTAAGGGGAGATGTTATCTACAGAATGCCTATGTTTTTAGCATTCATGTCTCTTGAGGAACAGGATCATCTTTAACTCACAGGAGCCCTTGTTTCCTCTGATCTTCACCTTTTATCACAAGTTACATTAAAGCAAAGACACTTGAAAGAAAATGTCACATGCTTTAGAATCAGTCTTTCTTTCCCAGAGCATGGCTAATATCATTCAAATCAGATGTGTAGACTTTGCCTTTCAAAAATGTTCTAAAGTTACTCTTTCTCAGCTACAAGCTGAAGAGTATACAAAATTGATATGGAAAAATCAGTTGTAGGTCCCATTGACACTAGAGCACTTTCTGACTGCTCTTTGACTATTGTGACAATTAATTAATAATTACGAAGCAATCTGAAAACTTAAAATGAAAAATCTCATGTATGCTGAGATTATGACCTTCGTATAGCCTCCCTGGGTGTGCTCTGTTTTCTTGTGAATGCTCCGGCTGCTGCAGCTGCTTCCAATTAATCCTGTAAAGGAAGACGTGTATTCCTACATATTTTAAAGGTCAGACTGTACTTTGTTCACTTTGGTTTATGAGACCACCGATTTTACACATGTGGGCATTTCCTGATGATACAATAGAGCCATCTGGTGGTAAATGGAACCAGGCATAAAAACAAAGCATTCATTCAGTTCCTATAGATGTTCACACGGTACTCTGAACCTTGGGACCCTGCCTATGATACCAACAGAACTTCATGGGAGGAGAGGCAAAGAAATGTCACAACGTCTCAAGACCAATCTGAGTCCTAGGTCAAGCGCTATCACACACATAATCTCCTCTAAAAGGTAGACTTTTGCGGGAGGAACATCTTGGGCTAGAACAGTAATACTTGGGATGAAGTGAACCAATGATTCTTAGCATCCAATAGTGATTTCAATAATTTCAAGAGTACCAATACCAGCACCCGTTGCTATCGAGTTGATTACAACTCATGGAGGGGATCCAAAAATTCTCAAAAAAAAAAACTTCAGAACAAAATTCTGGTGTATTTACAGTTACAGATAAAGACATGCTGTACAATATTTTTAACAGAAAGGAGGAGTTGTCAAAAGATCAAACTATTCCAAAAATATTGGAAATCTATGATCTAGACTCTTGTTTCCAGGGAGAATTATATTGCCTGATGTTTGATCTGAAGACTTCTTTTTTTAAAAAAACAAATGTGAGTAAACCCCGCAAGATCAGCTAATCCATTTCTCCAGGCCTTTTTCTCCAAACATCAAAAATTTCTTGAGCCAAGAAGGACAACCATTTCCAGTAAAACAAAAGTATTATAAATCAAAACTAAATGAAACAGGTTTAACTAAAGACTTATTAAGTAACACAGACTTTTTGTACAGATAGATTCAGGAAATGGCTGTGTGTTATAGAACAGGGAGAGACCTGGACAAACTGTGAAGAATGCTAAGTCCGTCTTTTGCGCTATCACTTGTCAGGCTCTAACTTGCCAGACTTTTCTACCTCCTGTTTCCCTCACTCCCTTAAGGCAAAGAATCATAAATGCATCTATACTCAGGTAAAAAAGGCTTATACAAAGGCAAGCACCTTTTAGTAGGAGACAATCCCCATTGACCAAACAAAGGAATAAAAATTAAGTCAATTATAATTTCAGGAATCAATAAATAAATGGGTGTAGGTACTTTGGAGATAGGTATATGCTCTCAGAGACCCTTAACAGTTAGATGTAGTCAGTTGTTCTTCCAGTTTTTAGAATGCAATGGCAGAAGAGCAGAAAGGTAGGATTTATAACATTAAGTTCATTCTGCTTCCAGTCACCTGCAGACATACCCTACATAAAGGAATTTGTACTAATGAAAATGAATACTGTCTCAGTGGTTAAAGTAATTAACATGTGAATTATATTAATCAACATCTATTACACGATATAAAAATGCCAAAAATATAGAAGATATACAGGTGTTTGGGGATTGAGCCTGAGTCTGTGAAATTCCAAATGGTAAATTCCAGCAAGTCAATGGTAATTCTGGTTATTTATTTCTATTCTTTGCTACAAAACTTTCTACCTAAATATCAAGCCAATAATTAAAATACATGTAGCTAAGGTAACTAAGATAATCAAGCTAAAAGAATATTAAGCAATATTAAAAATTCAACAAACTCTTGGATTACAGTAGTGATACCAGACTATTAAGGCTGTCTGTACTAATTGAACAAATCTTATATGAAATTTTAAGAGTAGGTTTCCTTTTGGCTACAGAAGTTCCTCATTTGAGAATCTATACGAAAATCTACATATTTTTTCTAAGTTTATTTTTCTTGATTTCCCTATCCTACCCCAGGACATTCTCATTGTCCCCTTCCTTGCTTTAAAGCCAGTATTTATCTGTCCTCTAATGATCCTGCTCTTCTCCCTCAGCCAAACAAATGCCTTTCACCCTTCAGGACTCCTTCAAAGTGTCTGATTGATGCAACTGCTTCTCCACCCTCCTCTGAATCCACGTTCCCCACTAAGAAAGGCTCCTGCATGCAGAGCCGGGCAGGACTTGCTGAACATTTAGTGGAAGCTCAATACATAATTGCTGAGTGAGTGAAGGCTCAGCAGTCAGGAAGAAGGTTACACCAGAAGGAGCAGTCCTTCATGCTGAGAGGCTGTAACACTGACTTCTCTGAGCAATACCTTCCAGGCCTGCCACACGGGACACTGACAGGACCAGAGTGCCAGAGAAACTTGGCTGGTCAAGACCAAGGGCCAGACAGTGCAGCAGAAGAGACGTCCATTAGGGTGGCCAGAGTGGTGAGGATTAAAGGAGGTAAAGCAGGTAAATATTTAGACAAATGAGGTGCTCAATAAATAAGTCCATTATCCCAACTCCTTCAAAGAGAATAATTTGATATTAAAACTTTCTTGCTTATTTTAAAACCATAGTAAAAGAAAGTACCCATAGGGACACTTTTGTTACAAGCAATCAAATAGCAGCAGTGCGAAGTTTACTAAAATATGCATTTAAGAACAAAGTTAGATTGCAGGGCAAAATGGCGCTCTAGGCAGAAGCACCACGCTGTCCCTCCATAGCAAAGATCTGAAAAACTAAGCCAAACAGAGAATACAACAATCCTGAAACCCTAAAACATCAAATGAAGAGATAAAGAACTCAGCTAAGCACCAAATGGAGT
>NW_004444057.1:6762873-6767903 GCF_000243295.1 Trichechus manatus latirostris | reverse complement strand
GTTAATATGTTGTGGGGTTGTTAACCAGTGTCATAAAACAACATGTGTACTACTGTTTCATGAGAAACTACTTGCTCTGTAAGCCTTCACCTGAAGTACAATAAAATAAAAAAAAAAAAGAACAAAGTTAATGTGTTAAATATAGACATGTGCATTTATTTAAAAGCAAGCTTGCTAAACTAATGTGTGATTATAACAAACTCTATCTTTCTAAAAGAACGTGTTGACATTGGTCAGTTTTAGAGAATTTAGTGTCTCTAGCAGCCTGAGGAGGAGCCCTGGTGGTGCAGTGGTTAAGTGCTTGGCTGCTAACCAAAAGGTCAGCAGTTCAAACTCATCAGCAGCTTCAAGGGAAAAAGATGTGGCAATATGCTTCTGTAGAGATTACAGCTTTGGAAACCCTATGGGGCAGTTCTACTCTGTATAGGGTCGTTATGAATCAGAATCTACTTGACGGCTATGAGATTGGGTTTTGTGTTTTAGCAACCTGGAGCTTCCAGTGTGCCAGGGTTCTAGCAGCAGCCCCTGCTCAGTGGTACAGTTGTTGAAAACATGCTTTCAACAAGTTTTGCAATGGCTGAGCTTCCTGTTTGATGTCTCATCTACTTACTACTATTGTCCATTCCTCTTGGCCCCTGCTTACCAGGCACTGAAGGCCATATGCTTCCTTACCCTTCTACAGCCTGCTCATATTTCTCACTCAGATTAAAGTCTTTTCCTAGCTGATCATATTCTTCCCTGTCCTCCTTCCACCTTTGGGGATCAGAATTCATTCCACAGTGGAAATTTCATCACTCTCAAATCCTTTTGTGCTTAGCTTTTGCAATAGTTTCTTAGGCTAAATTGCCAATTTTTATTTAGGCAAGAATCTTTTAACAAAACTTCAATTTTCCTGCTTCTAAGCCATTTCAATGAAAAAAGTTGTTCTCTGAGTTCGGTGTTGCCTCAATAGTCACATAACAAGACATTCATATACAAAACTTGAAGAAACGTCAAAGTCTGGTGGAAAAAGTTTCTAAAACGTGCCTTTCAATGTGACTGTGAAGGTCATGGCTAGGTGAGCACTAAGTAAGGAGTACTCTAATCTGGAGCGCCACAGTCTGGACCTGACCTGACTCATAACTGATGGTGTGACTTTGATGGTGTGACTTCACTTCTCTGGGCCTCAGTTTCCTCATCTCAAAATGAAGAATGTATTGGTCAAGTACTAGCAAGAAACAGATGGCTCCTCCAATGGGGGTAATTGAGGAGAGTTTAATAAAGGAACTATTTACAAAGATGTAGGCATGGTTAAGCTTATAAACAAGGGATAGTGAGGCATCCCAGAGCTAGAAGTACAGGTACCAATTTGCCTTATCTTGACCTGAGAAGTAGGGGGAGGGTGGGGCCAAGATGGTGGAATAGTCAGACACTTCCAGTGGTCCCTCTTACAAAAAAGACCTGAAAAAACAACTGAATCAACTATATATGACAATCTAGGAGCCCTGAACATCAAAGGCAAAGATGAGGAAATGGACTGAGTGGCAGGGGGAGGGAGAGATGGTTTGGAAGCAGTGAGGAGTTGCCAGACCTGACCCAGCAAGAGCCTGAGCCCTTCAGGCCAGATCAGCACATGGTGCGTGATGAGGCAGGCAAGCAGCGGTGCTCGGGAGGCAATTTCCACACCGGGAGAGACCCAGTGCCAGAGAGTCTACTTGGCCATCCAGAAACAGTGAAAAACAGTCCTTGATCGGCGGAAGATAAGTACTTGCATCTGGCCTACCATATGGATAGAAAACACCCCTCTTTGGGAAAAACCTCTCTCCCATTTACCTCCCTGCTCCCTGCTCTGCACTGGGTCTGGGGCCAGCTTCAGCAATTGCCGAGTTCCCTGGGCCAGAAGTAAGACCCGTCCTGTGCCCTGAGCCACTCTCCCAGCCTTGGAAAGTGAACAAATTAATAAACAGTAGAAAAATAATCTACAAGCTCCCCTAAGCCAGGAACTCAGGACAGACACAACTTCTTTGCCTAGGTACAGGCATAAGGTGTCCTTGGACATTGAGTGCCTTTCTCCCTGCATAGACTTGTGTGGGCCCATTTCAACAGCATAGGCCCTTATTACCACAGTACAACAGGGTATATACCTGAAGTCTAACTTCAACTGTTTCAGCTGTGAAGTGGCAGGTTCCTCATATTTGACACTGCTCTGCCTATTAAGCAGGGTCTTCACCTACCCACATAAGGGGTCTGAAGACTGGTGGCTCCACCCCTACCACCTAGCCATCCATGACAGGGGCCCAAGAGTAAGTGGTGCCCCCCTGTCCTTACAGCCAACAGCGTTGGGTGCTCATAGTCTGGCGGCAAAACCCATCCACCTAAGCACCCTTGGGAACAGGGAAACGTTTTCCTCCCAGACACTTGGGAGTGGCTGTTGGCGCCCTGCTTTGCTCAGCATGTGACCCCCTGCTGCAGCCAGATGCCTGTGCCTATACCAATCACCCATTCCTGTCTAGGATTGTAGGTGAGAGCCTGCACCACACACTTGGTGGCTGACTACCTGGACATCTGAGCTGAATCCATACAGGAGGCATGGGTGGACTCCTGGCCTCACATACTTAGTGGCAGTTCTGGCCACCTGGAGGCAGGACATTGGAGCTTCAGGGGTGTCTGTGATCAGACTAGCTTACATGAGCAGCCTATTTGGGCATATCAAAACAAAACAAAACAAGGAGTTAGGACACAGTAAGCAAGCATAAAATAAATAAATATAACAACTTATTGATGGCTCGGAGACAATAGTCAATATCAAATCACATAAAGAGGCAAACCATGATGGCTTCAGCAAGCTCCCAAAATAAAAAATCAAAGAATCTTCTGGAGGAGGAGAATTTCTTGGAATTACCAGAGGCAGAATACAAAAGAGATCAGGAAGGAGATCCAGCAAAATGCAGACCTAGGAATCAGGAACTTAAGATTAGAGAAGAGCATAATAACAAATTTAACCAGCTGCAAGAATCCACAGAGAGACAGCAATCAGAAATCCAGAGGACTAACCATAAAATTTCAGAGTTAGACAACTTAATAGAAAGTCATAAGAGCAGAATTGAGGCAATGGAAGTCAGAATTAGTGAGACTGAAGATAAAGCACTTGACACCTACTTATTTGAGAAAAATCAGATAAAAGGATTTTAAAAAAAGGAGAAACCCTAAGAATTATGTGGGATTCTATCAAGACGAATAACCTATGAGTGAATGGAGTACCAGAACAGGGGGGGATAACAGAAAATACAGAGAGAATTGTTAAAGATTTGTTGGCAGGAAGTTTCCCTGATATCTTGAAAGGTGAGACGATATCTATCCAAGATGCTTATCGAACCCCATATAAGGTAGACCCCAAGAGAAAGTCACCAAGACATATTATAATCAAACTTGCCAAAACCAAAGATAAAGAGAGAATTTTAAGAGCAGCTAGGGATAAATGAACAGTCATCTACAAAGGAGAGTCAATAAGACTAAGATTGGACTACTCAGCAGAAACCATGCAGGCAAGAAGGCAATGGGATGACATGTATAAAGCCTCGAAGGAAGAAAATTGTCAGCCAAAAATTATATATGCAGCAAAACTGTCTTTCAAATATGATGGCGAAATTAGGGCGTTTCCAGATAAACAGAAGTTTAGGGAATTTGCAAAAACCAAACCAAAATGTCAAGAAATACTAAAGGGAGTCCTCCCGTTAGAGAATCAATAACATCAGATAAAAACTCAAGATTAGAACACAGGGCAGAGCAACCAGATATCAACCCAGATAGGGAAGTCACAAAAATAAACCAAAGCTAAAACACTGAAAATAGGGAAACAGAGATGTCAATATGTAAAAGATGACAACATTAAAACAAAAAAAGAGGGACTGAAAAATGTAGACATAGATTTTACATACAGACAGGAAGTCAAGGCAATATAAAGAAACAGAAGACTGGTTTAAACTTAGAAAAATAGGGGTAAATATTAAGGTAACCACAAAGGAAAACTAACAAATCCTACACATCAAAATCAAAAATGAGAAAAATATAAAGACTTAATAAATACAAAATCAACAACAATGAAAAAGATAAAAAGAAAAACTCAGCATAGAAAATTAATTGGATCAATAAAACTGTCAAGAACACACAAAAAAAGACATCAACATGACAGCACTAAACTCATACCTGTCAACAATTACGCTGAATGTAAATGGACCAAATGCACCAATAAAGAGACAGAGAGTGGCAGAACGGATTTAAAAAATGATTCGTCTATATACTGCCTGCAAGAGACACATCTGAGACTTAAAGACACAAACAAACTAAAACTCAAAGGATGGAAAAAAATATATCAAGCAAGTAACCCTCAAAAAAGAGCAGGAGTGGCAATATTAATCTCTGACAAAATAGACTTTAAAGTAAAACTCACCACAAAGGATAAGGAAGGACACTATGTAAAGATTACAGAGTCAATACACCAGGAGGCCATAACTATAATAAATATTTACGCACCCAATGACAGTGCTCCAAAATACATAAAACGAACTCTAATGGCATTGAAAAGAGAGATAGACAGCTCCACAATAATGGTAGGAGACTTCAACACATCACTTTCGGTGAAGAACAGAACATCCAGAAAGAAGCTCAATAAAGACATGGAACATCAAAATGCCACAATCAACCAACTTGATCTCATAGACATATACCGAACACTCAACCCAAGAGCAGCCAAGTATACTTTCTTTTTCAACACACATGGAACATTCTCCAGAAGTGACCAAATATTAGGCCATAAAGCAAGCCTTAACAGAATCCAAAGCATCGAAATATTACAAAGTATCTTTTCTAACCACAAAGCCATAAAAGTAGAAATCAACAACAGAAAAAGCAAGAAAAAAAAAAAAATCAAACACATGGAAACTGAACAACACCTTGATCAAAAACTACTGGGTTACAGAAGAAATTAAGGATGGAATAAAGAAATTCATAGAATCAAACAAGAATGAAAACACATCCTACCAGAACCTTTG
>NW_004444057.1:6730329-6760249 GCF_000243295.1 Trichechus manatus latirostris | reverse complement strand
TTAGGTGAAGGGAAGGACAGCACACACTACAGGGGAAGCCAGCACAACTGGACTAAACCAAAGCTAAGAAGTTTCCTGAATACAATCAAACACTTTGAAGGACAGGGTAGCAGGGGCGGGGGTCTGGGGACCATGCTTCAGGGGACATCTAGGTCAATTGGCATAACAAAGCTTATTAAGAAAATGTTCTGCATCCTAACTTGGTGAGTGGCATCTGGGGTCTTAAAAGCTTGCAAGCAGCCATCTAAGATGCATCAATTGGTCCCAACTCACCTGGGGTAAAGGAGAATAAAGAACACCAAAGTCACAAGGAAAGTATTAGCCCAAGAGACAGAAAGGGCCACATAAACCAGAGACTGCATCAGCCTGAGACCAGAAGAACTAGATGGTGCCCGGCTACCACAAATGACTGCCCTGACAGTGAACACAACAGAGAGTCCCTGATGGAGCATGAAAAAAGTGGGGTGCAGAACTCAATTTCTAGTAAAAAGACCAGACTTAATGGTCTGACTGAGACTGCAGGATCCCTGGAAAGCATGGCCCCTGGACTCTCTGTCAACCCAGAACTAAAACCATTCCCGAGGGCTACTCTTCAGGCAAAGATTGGACTGGACTATGGAACATAAAATGATACTCATGAAGAGTGTCCTTCTTAGCTCAAGTAGATACATGAGACTAGATAGGCAGCTTCTGTCCAGAGGTGGGATGAGAAGGCAGAGAGGGTCTGGAGCTGGTGAATGAATACGGGAAATCAGGGGTGGAAAGGAGGAGAGTGCTGTCACAGTACAGGGAGAGAACTAGGGTCACATAACAATGTATACATAAATTTTTGTATGAGAGACTAACTTGAATTGTAAACTTTCACTTAAAGTACAACAATAAATTTTTAAATTAAAAAAAAAAAAAGTAGGGGGAGAGGTAAGCGGAGAGAGTTGGAGGAGAGTCATCCTCCAGGTTTTCGGTGGAGGAATACCGGCAGTGCCGTGGCAGGGTTGGTGGTGCTGGTTGGGGGGACCAGTGGAATGACCTCATCTCCTCTCCCTCTGTTTTCTTGCCTGTCTCTCCCATGGGCTGAATCCAGCAAGAAGTCAAAGGGCAAGAGAGCTTGAACAACAAGCCCAGCTTCCAGGGAACAGGGCAGGGTAGGAAAGGGTGGTAGTGGATCTGGTGGAGGAAACGAAGAAAACTCAGGCCAAAGGGGTTTAATTATCATGGTTCCCGGACACCAGCCCATAGATCAGTGTTAATCTGTGATAGCATTTTCACCAGTCAGCAACAAAAGGACAAGAGAAAAATTTTAAAAAAAGAAAGGAACATTGTGAATTTTTCATGAAGGCAAATTTATTCTATTTAGAGGACTGTCCTTTATTCTGAGATTATAATCATTCTCTCTCTCTTTTTTTTTTTTTTTGGTGTTAAAGGATTTTTTTGAATAAATGATAGTGATAATATATGGAAATTATTGTTTTAGTGTGTTTCCTTGAAAAGTTTTGAGAAGTGGGAGGTCCTATGAGAAATAATCCCAATTATTTTTGAGTAGAAATACTGACTGGTTTATGAAATCCAAAAACGCAGAGACCTCCAATTTAAGTAATCTCTATTAAATCATAAATTGAGTATTTTATCAAGCGGCTTTCAAGAGCTGTGGTCTCTGAATTCCTCTGGACCAAGTCCACGATGGACCAACATTCTATACCAAGTTGTCTGTATCAGCAAGATTCCAGGATACCATTTTCCTGGATCAAAAAGTTCCTAAAGGTCAACTTTTCATCCTGTGAAAGATTCAACTACTTTTCCATTTCTATAGTGTCACTGATAGAATAAAAGAAAAAGGCATTCGAAAGGAAGACTCAGATGTTAATTTATAAAAAAATTGTTGGCATGGAAGTTGAAGAGAAATGGCTATGTGAGGTTTGATAGCTTCATAAATAGCTTTAAATAATGGCTTACTAGAAACTCTTAACAAGGCAACCTTCATTTCAATTCAGTTCAAAGCAAGTCAATTCATTTAAGTTAAAACATATTTATTAAGGGCTCGCTATTTGACAGATACCATGCTAGGCACTGCAGAAACAACGAGTAACAGATAGACTTGATTTATACCCTCACAAGGATTCTCAGCTCAGAATTTCTCTCAATACAAAAAATGCTGCCATTCGGTTTTACATGAAATCAAAAGAATGTCAAAACATTTGGTGGTTAATTTAACACTGATAAGCTCACTCATACTGCTGTGTGCTTTAGGGCCTTGTTCTTTTCTCTTTGATGAGGATTCTTACAGATGTTAGAAGGTGGTAGCAGGCAGTCCTAACTTGTTTTCAAATAGTCCAGTTCTATCTCAATTAACATTGGCTTATAGATTCTAGGGAGACCATTTATAAGTAATATCAGAGAGTTTGGTGCAGGAGATAGAGAAAAGGTACCTAATAATCAATGTGTATCTTCCATCATTTAAGTTAAAGTTAGCAGTAAAACAAGGACTAGACTAGAGGAGACCTGATATGAGTTAATATTAAGTGACAGAATTTATTCTGTGACCTAAAATTGCCCTCTAATGTTTTGATTACCCTGAGAAATTTCTTAAAATACTGAATGCCACAATCCCTCAGAGAACCTGGTGAAATCTGTAAAAACCCTTCCCAGAAAAAAAAGCCTATGCACTATAAGCACGAAATCAAATACTTTTGCATATATTTTCAGAGTGTTTCAGCATCATTCTCAACGCCATCCATGTAGCCTAAATTAAGAATTCCTCATTTGGAAAGAATATTCTATTCCAGCCACCTTTAACTTTTATTCTAAAACAAAATGCAAAATCTTAATGAATGAACTTTATCTAAAAACAAATAGTATTTACATAGCATTTTTTCTAGATAAAGAAATCAATATTCTTTCTTTCAGCAAGATTACCTTATTTTTTTCCTTAAAGAAATTAAAATCCTTTTCTATAGCAAGATTGGCTTACAATCTCCCTCCTCCCCCCGCCCTTTTTTTAAAATTACAAATAAACTATGTTTCCACTCTTAAAATCTTCACTTTATGGTCAACAGAATACATTAGTATTTAGGAGCCTTGAGGTTTTAGTTTCAAGAACCAGCCTTCCAAAGAAGGTTTGCTACTTGTTCTACTGCCCAGGAAGAGGAACTATTTTGTGTTTAGTGGGTTATAAAATATTGTAAATACTTTTCCCATTTGTAAAGATGGTGATTTGAACAGTTGAGTTTTTCTGTGACGCTGTTACTTATTTTCTTAAACATCACACTAAGTTTAGGTTTGGAGTGCCTTGAAAATTTACCAACAATGTTTTCATTCTTCCTCTGAATTCCGCATGTCTGTAGGGAGAATGATTTCAAGTCAACTTATAAGTGAGGTGATTGAATTTTATTGCCAAATGAATAAATAATCACTGCACTGTATATAAAGCAACAAATGTACATGATTCACAGTATTCAGAGTGAACTTTTTTTCTGTGAATTTTAGTCCCTAAATAAGTAAACTTAAAAAAAAAATTCAAGAAACATAATTACAATGATGAATACTTCAAATCTCCAGTGATGCTCTCCCTAAAACCTAACAAGGAAATCCTTAGTTGAACTTGATGCTACATGAAAAATCTCTTTTTTTTCCAGCCTGGCATTTGCACAGGCTCCCCTCTTAACCAAGTTCTGAAGGAGAAATGAGTTATGCATCCTTTTGTATCAGATAAAAGTTCAGCAACAATTTCCATAATACATTCCAATGTGATAAGGTAAGCAGAGGACAGATGGGAGAGCTCACTTTTGCCATAAATTTCCACTTCTTTTAAGGTATCCCTTTAATGTTACAAGGAAGCATGGCCAGAATATAAAAGAAGAAGGCATAGCATGCTCGATATCAGCTGCCCAGTGGGCCTTGGTTTTCTCATCTTGAGCTCTTGGTGGCCATTTGCCATGCTCTTTTGACTGCCCAATGTCTTCCCCTGTTTGGAAAATTTCTTATATCATGAATTTCATCTACCCAAAGCAAAAGCTTTTCTCTCAAGCTTCCCTTGCATCCAAGGTGCAGGTATGTGAATTAGGCTCTGCCAATCAAACCCATCAGCACGAGACTTCAATATGGATGTGGTTGGTATGTAGGAGGTGCCAAATAGAATGGAATCTGGCTAGGTTGACAGGGTCATTCTGCATTCAGAGGCTGCAGTTGGCAGAACACTTAGAACTAATACCTCATACCCAAGGGTAGTGACAAGTGATGTGAGGCCTATGCCCAGTGGCAGCAGCGATAGATTTTTCACCAGAATCTGGCTGGGTAATGGGTATATAGTCTCCAAGCCTGCTTCTCCAGCTCTACTGGGGAAATTATGGAATACCCAGTATCCTTTAATAATTCATTCTCCTATTAATACTAGGTAGATCATGTTCTGTTGTTTGCGAATAAGAATCTAACTGGTATGGGGTCCCTAAGGTAATTACTACTTACTGTTTGTGTGACTTTAAGCAAGGGATTTGATTATTCTGAGCCTCCATTTCCTCATCGATAAAAATGGAGGAAATGATAACTCAGGTGGTAACTGTGATGATTAAATGTGGTAATGACAAAAATGCTTAGCATAATGCCTGATCCATAATCGAAAGTAAAAACAAACAAAACAATCTTTTTCATATAAACATTTTTTATTATACTTTAGATGAAGGTTTATACAGCAAATTTAGTTTTTCATTAAACAATTAATACACATATTGTTTTGTAACATTGGTTGCCAACCCTGTGACATGTTAACACTCTCCCCTTCTCAATCTTGTGTTCTCCACTTCCATTCATTCAGCTTTTCTGTTCGCTCCTACCTTCTCATCCTTGCCTCTGGGCTGGTGTGCCCATTTAGATTTGTATACATGGTTGAGCTACATGTATTATTGTTTGTTTTATGGGCCTATCTAATCTTTGGCCGAAGGGTGAACCTCAGGAGTGACTTCTTTACCGAGTTAAAAGGGTGTCTGGGGGCCATACTCTTAGAGTTTCTCCAGTCTCTGTCAGACCAGTAAGTCTGGTCTTTTTTTTTGTGAGTTTGAATTTTCTTATACATTTTTCTCCAGCTCTGTCCATGACCCTCTCTTGTGATCCCTGTCAGAGCAGTCAGTGGTGGTAACTAGGCACCATCTAATTGTGCAAGACTCAGTCTGGTAGAAGCTGTGGTAGTTGTGGTACAAACATCTTTTTAAGCTCTAGGCTCTGTGTTTCTGTGGTGTAGCTTTTGGAAGCTCACCGCCTGGGAAGGAGCTTGAAAGTTGATTATAAGGACCAGAAACCCCCTGGCAGCCTTGGCATTATGTTACTGTACTTAGCCTGGTTACTGCTTGTTGGAAAAGGTAAGTCAGTATGCATAGTCTACGGGCAAAAATTAAAAAAAGAGGTAGAATTATTTGGACAAAGATATAGTGAGAATTGTTTCACAACTTGAAGAGAGTAATCAATGTCATTGAATTATACATGTAGAAATTGTTTAATTGGCCTATGTTTTGTTGTGTATATTTTAACCACAATTAAAAAAAATAGAATACAAACTCATTCTATCTTGCAATTCTCATAAAGGTCTATTGGGCCCTTTTATAAATAAATAAATAAATCTAAGATACATTATGTGATCTTAGCAGCCTTATTTTTCCTTTATCTTGAAACATTTTGCTATTTTATCATCCTAGGTATTATCTTCTATCATTACTCATGAATGATTTTAACTCAGATTTAAAAAGACTAAAATAAAAAGAAAACAAACAAGCGAACAAACAAAAAAAAGTGGGATCTCCTAGAAGGATGACACAAGAGTGAAATAATCATCTATCAATCTCTTTTTGTGCTGCCCAAAATATTGCATGATCTTTCAGGAAGTCATAAAAGAGGAGACATCATTTTTGTTGTCTGATTTTAGCTTTCATTAAATCCAGCTGAGAATTTGGAATTTTTCTTTTTTCAGCCATAATGCCCAAAAAGAAGAAAACTGACAGAGGAAGACATTTCACAATTCTTAGACAAATCAGAAGATGAATGTAAACAGCAGCAGCACTCTGGAACAGAACTGTCCAATATGGTAGCCAGTTACCTTATGTGGCTATTGAATATTTGAATGTGCTTAGTTTGAATTGACATATACTGTAAGTGTAAAATACAGATTTCAAAGACTTAGCACAATAACAGAAGCGTATATTGCTTACATGGTGAAATTATAATATTTTGGGTTAAATAAAATTAATTTCACCTGTCTATTTTAATTTTTTAATGTGGCTACTAGAAAATTTAAAATTACAAGTCTGATTGCAGTATATTTCTTTTAATTTCAGTTGGTGTGTTGTGATATTGCCCATCTCATTTCTTATTTGGGTTATTTGCTTCCTCTTCTGTTTTTCTTTTGTCAGTTTAGCCAATGGTTCACCGATTTTGTTGATCCTTCAAAGAACCAGTTTTTGGTCTTGTTAACTCTTTCAATTGTTTTTCTATTCTCTATTTCATTTATTTCTGCTCTAATTTTTATTGTTTCTTTTCTTCTGGTGCCCGTGGGCTTCTTTTGCTGCTCTTTCTACTTGCTCCAGTTGTAGGGTTAATGTTTTGATTTTGGCCCTTTCTTCTTTTTGGCTGTGTGCATTTATTGCCATAAATTGACCTCTAAGCACTGCTTTTGCTGTGTCCCAAAGGCTCTGGTAGGATGTGTTTTCATTCTCATTTGATTCTGTGAATTTCTTTATTCCATCTTTGATTTCTTCTATAACCCAGTAGTTTTTGAGCGAGGTGTTCATTTTCCACGTATTTGATTTTTTTTTCCTTGCTTTTTCTGTTATTTATTTCTACTTTTATGCTTTATGGTGAGAAAAGATGCTTTGTAATATTTCAGTGCTTTGGATTCTGTTAAGGCTTGCTTTATGGCCTGATATGTGGTCACTTCTGGAGAATGTTCCATGTGTGTTGAAAAAGAAAGTATACTTGGCTGCTGTTGGCGGGAGTGTTCAGTATATGTCTATGAGATCAAGTTGGTTGATTGTGGCATTTAGATCTTCCGTGTCTTTATTGAGCTTCTTTCTGGATGTTCTGTCCTTTACTGAAAGTGGTGTGGTGAAGTCTCCTACTACTATTGTGGAGCTGTCTATCTCTCTTTTCAATGCTGTTAGAGTTTGTTTTATGTATTTTGGAGCCTTGTCCTTGGGTGCATAAATATTTATTATGGTTATGTCCTCCTGGTGTATTGACCCTTTAATCATTATATAGTATCCTTTCTTATCCTTTGTGGTGGATTTAGCTTTAAAGTCTATTTTGTCAGAGATTAATATGGCCACTCCTGCTCTTTTTTGATTGTTGTTCGCTTGATATATTTTTTTCCATCCTTTGAGTTTTAGTTTGTGTCTTTGAGTCTAACGTGTATCTCTTGTAGGCAGCATATAGATGGAGCATGTTTTTTTATCCATTCTGCCACTCTCTGTCTCTTTATTGGTGCATTTAGTCCATTTACATTCAGCATAATTATTGACAGGGATGAGTTTAGTGCTGTCATTTTGATGTCTTTTTGTGTGTGTGTGGGGTTGACAGTTTCTTTGTTCCACCTAATTTTCTGTGCCGAGTCATTTTTCTTTATGTATTTTCATCTTTTTCATTGTTGTTTATTTTGTATTTGCTGAGTCTTTGTATTTTTCTTGTTTTTTTATTTTGATGTGTAGGATTGTTAGTTTCCTTTGTGGTTATCTTAATATTTACCCCTATTTTTCTAAGTTTAAACTGGTCTTTTATTTCTTTATATCACCTTGACTTCCTTTCCATATGAAAAATCTGTCTACGTTTTTTAGTCCTTCTTTTTTGTTTTAATGTTGTCATCTTTTACATACTGACATCTCTGTTTCCCTATTTTCAGTGTTTTAGCTTTGATTTGTTTTTGTGTCTTCCCTAACTGGGTTGATACCTGATTGCTCTGTCCTGTGTTCTAGTCTTGGGTTTTTATCTGATGTTATTGATTCTCTAACGGTAGGACTCCCTTTAGTATTTCTTGTAATTTTCATTTGGTTTTTACAAATTCCCTAAACTTTTGTTTATCTGGACATGGCCTAATTTTGCCATCATATTTGAGAGACAGTGTTGCTGCATATATAATTCTTGGCTGGCAATTTTTTTCCTTCAAGGCTTTATATATGTCATCCCATTGCCTTCTTGCCTACATGGTTTCTACCAAATAGTCAGAGCTTATTCTTATTGACTCTCCTTTGTAGATGACTTTTTGTTTATCCCTGGCCGCTCTTAAAATTCTCTCTTTATCTTTGGTTTTGGCAAGTTTGATTATAATATGTCTTGGTGACTTTCTTTTGAGATCTACCCTGTGTGGGGTTTGAGGAGCTTCTTGGATAAATATCTTTTCATTTTTCACGATATCATGGAAGTTTTCTGCCAACAAATCTTCAACAATTCTCTCTGTATTTTCTGTTATCCCCCTGTGTTCTGGTACTCCAATCACTCGTAGGTTATTCCTCTTGATAGAGTCCCACATAATTCTTAGGTTTTCCTCATTTTTAAAAATCATTTTATCTGATTTTGCTTCAAATAAGTTGGTGTCAAGTGCTTTATCTTCAATCTCACTAATTCTGACTTCCATTGCCTCAATTCTGCTCCTATGACTTTCTATTGAGTTGTCTAATTCTGAAATTTTATTGTTCATCTTTTGGATTTCTGTTTGCTGTCTCTGTATGGATTCTTGCAGCCTGTTAAATTTGTCATTATGCTTTTGTATAACCTTAAGTTCCTCTGTTGCTTTGTCTGTGTGTTCCTTGGCTTGGTCTGCATTTTGCATGATCTCCTTCCTGATCTGTTGAAGATATCTGTATGTTAATCTTTTGAATTCTACCTCCAATAATTCCAAGACCTTCTCTTCCTCTGGGAGTTTCTTGGTTCTTTGCTTTGGTCGCTTGCTGAAGCCATCATGGTCTGCTCTTTACGTGATTTGATATTGACTGTTGTCTCTGATCCATCAATAAGTTATTATATTTATTTATTTTATGTTTGCTTACTGTGTCCTAGCTTCTTGTTTTGTTTTGTTTCGATATGCCCAAATAGGCTGGTCGTGTGAACTACTTTGATTATTGGTGTCTTTGAAGCTCTAACATCCTGTCACCAGGTGGTTAGAGCTATTACTTGGTATGTGAGCCCAAGAGTCAGTTTACTTTTCTTATGTGGATTCAGCTCAGGTGTCCAGGTCATCAGTCATCCAGTGTGTTGTGCAGACTCTTGCCTACAGTCCTAGATGGGCAGGGGTGATTGTAGTAGGCTCAGGTATCTGGCTGCAGTAGGGGTCATGTGCTGAGCAAGGCAGAGGGCTGATAGATGCCCCTGAGTGCCTGTGTGGAAGGCATGTCCCTGTTCCCTAGAGCACGTAGGTGGGTAGGTTTTGCAGCCAGACTTTGAGCAACCAGTGCTGTTTGCTGTAAGGACTGGGAGGCACCACTTATTCTTGGACCCCTGTTGCAGGTTGCTAGGTGGAATGGGTGGAGCCACCAGTCCTCAAGCCCCTGATGTGGGTAGGTGAGGACCCTGCTTAATGGGCAGGGCAGTGTCAAATGCCATGAATCTTCCACTCCCTCTTATAGCTGTTGCAGTTGAAAATAGGCTTCAGGTATATACCCTGTTGTACAGTACTAATGCTTATGCTGTTGAAGTGGGCCCACACAGGTCTAGGCAGGGGTAAAAGGCCTTCAAAGTCCATGGACCCCTTATGACTGTGCCTAGGCAAAGAGGCTGTGCCCACCCTGAGTTCCTGGTTTAGGGGAGCTGGCAGATTATTTTTTCCCTGTTTGTCAATTTGTTCCCTCTCTAAAGCTGAGAGAATAGCTCAGGACAAGAGACAGGTCCTACTTCCACCTCAACGGGCATAGCAATTGCTGAAGCCAGACTGGAACCTTGAGCAGAGTGGGGAGGGAGCAGGTAAATGGGAGAGAGGTACTTCCCAGAGGGGGTAAGGGTTTTTGTGATCCCACATGGTATGTTAGAGGCTTTACCTAACTTTCACTGGTTCAGTGCCACTTCTTCCTGGTTCTGGGGGCTTGAGCAGATTTCCCACCGCTCAGTTTCTCCTAATGTGGAAAATGTGTCCCGAGCGCTGCTACTTGCCTCAGCCCACATGTGCCAGCTGATCCAGCCTGCAGGGTGCTGGTCAGGTCAGGTCAGGTCTGGCAAATCCTTGTTGCTTCTGAACTGTCTCTTCCCCCCCTGCTGCTCAGTCCAACTCAACTTTGTCTTTGATATTCAGGGCTCCTAGATTGTCATATATAATTGATTCACTTGTTTTTTGGGTCTTTGTTGTAAGAGGGACCACAGGAAGTGTCTGACTACTCTGCCATCTTGGCCCCACCCTCTGATTGTAGTATTTCTATTGGACAGCACTACTCTAGACTTTAATGTTAATGGTGGAATTGATCATGTAAGTGAAATAGACTATGAGTCTTCAAGTTATGATTTGGATGAATTTCCTGAAACTCAAGAATCAGTGAGTGAACAACACATTTCTAAGGACAAAAAAGGAAATAGAGTATTCTCATATAGGACAGAGTATATCACAATATTTTGTGACAAGAACATGGGCTTTACTGTTTTGCTAAGAGAACATGTGATGGTACTCTTCCATCCTTTGTAATGTTCGTGTACCAAAATTTTTACTTGATTAAAAAAAGGTTTGTTATGTTTAAATTTTTATTAAAATTTCTAATGAGGTCGTTTTCACTATATCTTTATTCTTCTGTAAATTATTTGAAAAATGACTTTAAAAATTAAAGAGATTTATTTGAAACAGATGGTACTATGACTATTTTTCTAGTATGCAAAAAGTTAAGAACTTGTGTTATTTGGAAATTACCTGTGGGTAATAGACTGTTTTAAACCACAAACCAGTTCTGAGACTGGACCGTTTAGATCCCAGTGTTACATGATGAATGGTCGCAAAAAGACATTATCACGGGAGACTCTTTTTTCTAGGTTTTCAGTAACATGGGATTATCAGAAAAGAATGTAAGAACACATTTGAAGGCATAAAGCAAAAGGTTGTTGTATGCGGAAGGAGAAAGATTAATAAGATTCAGAATATAGTCACCGTGGACATGGCTATTTCTATTTTAAGGAAGATTCCAAGTAATAATAGCCCCTAGGGAAAGCAGGCTGTTTTAGAATTTATAGCATTTTCCTTAGGCATTGAGGCAAGCAAGACAGGACTTATTCCTTTCCAAAGAATGTTTCTGAGCTGAATTTAATTGAAAAACATCTTACAATTTAATTTTCCTTTGCATTAAGCGTATGACTCAAGAGAATTTTCTTCCCTAACTGAAAAACAACGTGTCCAGCTACTCAATAACAAACACATGAGAATCATTCATATATTTATTTTGCACCTTTTATATGTAAGGCCCAGAGTTAAACTCTGGAGGATAATCACATCCCTACACTTTAGGATTCAGAAGCTTATAGTGTGTTGAAGGTTGAGAAAGAGAGGAGAGACATTTAGACATTCAGTGGAGTTCAATATCTCAAGGATGGGAGAGAAGAAAGGGAAAAGAATATGTGTTAAGTGTCATCTCTGGGCCTCAGATTTTCTCTATATTATGTCATGAAAATACAGACAATATACCAATAAAAAACCAAACCCATTGCCATTGAGTTGATTCCAACTGATAGCGGCCCTGTAGGACAGAGTAGAACTGCCCCATAGGGTTTCCAAGTCGGTAAATCTTTGCAAAAGCAGACAGCCACATCTTTCTCCCACATAGCTGCTGGTAGGTCCAAACCACCAACTTTTCAGTTAGCAGCCGATCGCTTAACCATTGTGCCACCAGGACTCCTTACCTTCAAGGATAACCAAAACCAAACCCATGTCCTTTGAGTCGATTCCGACTCATAGCAACCCTATAGGACAGAGTATAACTTCCTTCTAGGGTTTCCAAGGAGTGTCTGGTGGATAGGGGAAGTGAAATCATATCATATTCCTGAGAGAAGTTCCAGAAATATTTTGATGGACAGAAAGTTGTAGCAATCTAAAGCTAAAGAATTTTTTTTAAAGAAATAAACCCAAGAAAATAAGGGAAATGCTGTAGATAAGGCATAAAATTCAGGAAAGCATTAGCTACAGAATTTCTTATTTTACTGATAGATTTTACTTAGTTTGAGAACAGAGGCCACAAAAAGGTCTTAGCAGTTTAAAATGAAGTTGGCCAAAGAACTGGGAACTGTCTTTTAAAAATGATCTTTTTAAGCAATTGGGCAGCTGACCCATTTCTTTTTTTAATTTTTATGATAGAGTGAATGTATAAAAAACAAAAGTTCCCGTTTTCATGAAAATGTGTTCCTTTACTTTTTTTAAATGTCAGCAAGCAAAAAAAATTTAGAAAATGTGGCACTGTAACAGATTGTTTACAGATAGACTATTTTTCAGAATTTCCCCAAGAGGCATCAGTGGCGCAAAGGACCTCTATAAACTGAAACGTTTGAGTGTCTGCAAATTTTTTTCTTCAGTCGTCCATGACATTTTTTTCTCCCTTTGGCTCCATCAAAGGGCAAAAAGTTCCAAACAATGGGCATTATTTGGGAAAAGCATGCTAATTTGTGTTGTCCATGTAGTGCTGATAAATTTTATTTTCTATGAGGGTGGAAGCCTTGAGAAGTTTGTGTGCACAGAAGGGAAGGAATGGTGAGATGTGGAAAGGGAACAAATGTTCTGTATCGATATACATATTTCAAGAGTTACTATTTTGGGTAAAATCAAGTTTCACGTACATCTTCTGAAACCTGAACGCTTAAATCAGAGGAAGACAGGACAAGGATGAGGTGTGTTTGGGTCAATCAATCAGTCTGACTTTGAGAGCACACATCAGTTGTTGTGGTCTGAAGAAAAATACTTTCCAAAACTGCTCAAAATTTCTTGAGTGAGCGCATGCCCCCAAGGGTTAGGAAAATGATTTAACCTAGTCTTTCCAGAAGGGGTAAATCTTGAGACTCTTAAAATGCTTGGAGAGAGGTTGAAAGAGTATGGGCTAGCATCATGGTGAGGAGATAAGGATGATGGCTCTTGGGGAATAAGGCTTAGCCTCTGGTTGCCCTCAGTATCATCAGATTGGATAACATTGGCTTAATTAGTTTTGATAGTTTCATTGAACTGCAACTTGCTGCTGGGAATAATAGCCACAAGTCTTCATGTCAACAGCTGAACTGTCTGTGTTAGATCAGGTATCAGCGTTAATCACCTATTCTGAAATGAGTTTTATACTTTGAATCAATGTGGTGTGTTATTTGAACCTAATGAGGTTCTGAGAAATTGAGGATTTCTCCAAGTTTTGATTAGAGTTTGCTTCTTCAAAAAGTTGACTCTCTCCTTGAACAAAGTTTTGCATTAATGCACAAAAGTGACAAGATAATTTAGTCTCTGAACATTCTGTATCTCATAAGAAAACTTACTACTATTTCAAACTGTGATTATTTATAAATATTCATTTAAGCAGTAGAAAAATATTTGTATCATCTATCACAACGTCTTTGATTATTAAGATCCCTTACAAATCAATGAGAAAAAGATAGCACTCAGATAGAAAATGGACAAAAGACACAAACTACAACCTGAAAAGCAGAAATACCAATACCCAATAAAATGTCCAAACTCCCAGATAGCAAACGATGTGTCTAAACTCAATAGAAGGCAAACAAACAAATAATTTTTAAAACTTTGATATCATTATAACCCGTTAGTTTGTCAAATATAAAAATTATTGAAAATGTCATTATTAGCAAAGATGTAAAAAAATTAAGGATTCTCAAAGACAGTTGGTGGGATTGTTAATTTCTGGGATGTAATCTTAAATATGTATCAAGCATATACTCTGTAAAATCCAGCCACCAACTTTTGCAATTTATCAGAAGAAAATAATAGAACAAGTTCACAAAGCTGCATATATAAACGTGTTTATGACAGATTTGTCTAATGGCAGGAAAATAAAAATGCTAACAGACATATACATGTAGTAAAATTTACAGTGACCATTAAAAAGTATGGTAGTTTTAAAAATTAAAAATTATGGGAAAATGACTATGTGTCACTTTTCAGATGTAGATTATACCTATGACATATTGGTAATTGAAAAAAAAACACAAATTAACAAGTATAGTATGAATCCATGTTTTATATGTTATGCATTTTCCACATACACACAAGTCTAGAAGGTAACACACTATGTGGCAATTTCTGGGTGGTACGATTCTGGATGATTTTTGCTTTCATTTTTATATCTTTTATATTGTCTATAATTGTGTATAAAATATACAAATATATTATACAATTATATTGTATTATTTATACAATAATATTGTGCATAAAATATTTATACAATATTTTATATTGTAAGGAGCCCTAGAGGCACAGGTTAAGCGCTCAGCTGCTATCTGAAAGGTCAGTGGTTCGAACCCATCAGCAGCTCCATGGCAGAAAGGCGTGACAGTCTGCTCCCATAAAGATTTACAGACTTGGAAACCCTATGGGGAAGTTCTACCCTGTCCTATAGGGTCACTATGAGTACGAATCAACTCAATAGCAATGGGTTTCATGTTTTGGTTCGTTTATATAAATGTGGCTCAGAAACATTCTTTGGAAAGGAATAAGTCCTGTCTTGCTTGCCTCAATGCCTAAGGAAAATGCTATAAATTCTAAAACAGCATGCTTTCCTGAGAGGCTACCATATGACCCAGCAATTACACTCTTAGGTTTATACACAAAAGACTTGAAAGCAGAGACTCAGAAAGAGACTTGTACACCAATGTTCATTGCAGCACTGTTCACAATAGCTAAAAGGTGGAAACAACCTAAATATCCATCAATAGATGAATAAGCAAAAGTGTCACATACATACAATGGAATACTGCTTAGCCAGTAGGAGAAATGAAGTCTTGATACATGTTACAGTATGGATGGAGCTTGAAGACATTATGCTGAACAAAATAAGCCAATCAAAAAAGGACAAATATTATATGATTTTGTTTATATAAAAAAACAAGAAAAGGCAAATGTATAGAGACCAAAGTTTATTAGTGGTTACCAGGGGCTGGAGGGAGGGGGAAAAGGGGGGTTTACAGTGATAGAAAAGTCACATTAAGTGTAAAGTTGCACAGCCGATTATTGTAATTGCTGTCAATAAGTTTTACATCTGTAAAAAGGTGAATTGGCGAAAGTAGTGTGATAGATATATTTACAACAACAACAGCAAAAGGAATAGCTGCTAAGGCTGCTTATGTACAAACACCTCATGGGATTTGGTTCCTTAGTTTGGGGGTATAGGGTCATGGTTTCATGAAAGACCCCAGTTAATTGGTCTAATAACCTGTTTAGTGCTTCTGTTTTACCTCTTAGTTCGTTGTATAGTGCTTGAGGTCTTAAAAGCTTGAAAGCAGCCATCCAAGGCACAACAATTGGTCTCTGTTCACTTGGAGCAATGGAGAAAGGAGAGTCAGGAATAGGAGGAGGATACAGAATGTGTGGTTAATTGCTTCCACGAACAACAGCCTCCTTTGCCATGCGACCAGAAAACTCGATGGTGCCCGACTACCATTACTGAACATTTTGATCAAAGATTCTATAGAAGAATCTTGATCAAAAGGGAGAAAATGCAGAACAAAATTTCAAACTCTCATGGACTCTAGACTTTCTGGAATCATGGAGTGTGGATGAACCTCTGAAACTATTGCCTTCAGATAATCTTTAAACCTTAAAACAAAAATATCCCCTGAAGTTATCTTAAAATCAAACAACTGTTTAGCTTAACTAGTAAAAAAGGTCTGCCTTGAGTATTGTGCTCTTTTATGAACTATCTATATGGGATCAAATTGACAACAGCAACTTGAAAGATTAGATAGGAACCTTAGGGGGCAGTGAGTTTATGTTAATGAGGGAATAAGAACTCATAAAAGGAGGGTGAGAATGGTTGCACAGCTCAAGGAATACAATTGTCATTAAATTGTACATGTAGAAACTGTTGCATTGGTGTATATTTTGCTGTGTATATTCTCAACAACAACACAAAATAAATAACCTTTATTAAAAAAAGATAAGCCATTAGCCAATCACAATTGATAATCTTAAAAAAAATTAATGATAATCAAATTAAATTGAAATGGATTGGAGTTTTGGTCTTTCTTGATATTAGCCAAAGGAAAAAAATTCTCGCCAATTAAAATGACACTATCCTAGCACTATTACCTTTCTATGCATTGCTTGACCTGAAGTCTCTGTTTTTCTGTATAGAATTTGTTGTTGTCATTGTTGTTAGGTGCCACCTAGTAGGTTCCGACTCATAGAGACCCTATGTACAAAAGAACGAAACACTGCCCAGTCCCGTGCCATCCTCACAATCGTTGTTATGGTTTAGCCCATTGTTGTAGACACTGTGTCAATCCATCTTGTTGAGGGTCTTCCTCTTTTTCACTGACCCTCTACCTTACCAAGCAAGATGTCCTTCTCCAGGGACTGATCTCTCCTGATTTAACATGTCCAAAGTATGTGAGACATAGTTTTGCCATCCTTGCTTCTAAGGAGCATTCTGGTTGTACTTCTTCCAAGACAGATTTGTTCGTTCTTTTGGCAGTCCATGGTTGTCTTAGTCATCTAGTGCTGCTATAACAGAAATACCACAAGTGGATGGCTTTAACAAAGAGAAGTTTATTTCGTCACAGTAAAGTAGGCTAAAAGTTAAAATTCAAGACATCATCTCCAGGGGAAGGCTTTCTCTCTCTGTTGGCCTTCTCATCAATCTTCCCCCACACTAGGAGCTTCTCCATGCAGGGGCGTTGGGTCCAAAGGATGCTCTCTGCTCCCAGCACTACTTTCTTGGTGGTATGAGGTCCCCAACTCTCTGCTCGCTTCTCTTTACTTTTATCTCATGTAAGATAAAAGGTGGTGCAGGCCACACCCCAGGGAAACTCCTTTTACATTGGGTCAGGGATGTGACATTAGTAAGGGTGTTACAATCCCACCCTAATCCTCTTTAACATAAAATTACAATCACAAAATGGAGGACAACCACAAAATACTAGGAATCATGATGTAGCCAAGTTGACAGACATTTTTGGGGGCCACAATTCAATCCATGACAACAGCGTATTCAATACTCTTCACCAGCATCGTAATTCAAAGGCGTCAGTTCTTCTTCAAGCTTCCTTATTCATGGTCTAGCTTTTGCATGCATGCATACAAGGCGATTGAAAACACCATGGCTTGGGTCAGGCACACCTTAGTCTTCAAGGTGACAACTTTGCTTTTCAACATTTTAAAGAAGTGTTTTGCAGCAGATTTGCCCAATGCAATGAATCTTTTGATTTCTTAACTATTGCTTCTGTGGGCTTTGATTGTGGATCCAAGTAAAATGAAATCCTTGACAACTTCAATCGTGTCTCTGTTTATCATGATATTCCTTATTGATCCAGTTGTGAGGATTTCTGTTTTCTTTATGTTGAGGTGCAATCCATACTGTGGGGTCTTTGATCTTTATCAGTAAGGGCTTCAAGTCCTCTTCACTTTCAGCAAGCAATCTACATATTGAAGGTTGTTAATGGATCTTCCTCCTATCCTAATGCCATGTTCTTCTCCATATAGTCCAGCTTCTTGGATTATTTGCTCAGCATACAGATTGAATAGGTATGGTGAAAGGATACAACCCTGATGCACAGCTTTCCTGACTTTAAACCACTCAGTATCCCCTTGTTCTGTTCCAATGACTGCCTCTTGATCTATGCACAGGTTCTTCATGAGCACAATTAAATGTTTTAGAATTCCCATTCTTCGAAATGTTATCCATAATTTGCTATGATCCAAACAGTCGAATGCCTTTGCATAGTCAGTAAAACACAGTGTAGAATTTAGGTTACATGATTTAAATTGGATGAAGTTTGATATGGCTGTCTAGGAGCAGGGGTCAACATGAGGGAAGGAGAGAATAATATTGATCAGCTGTTCATTTAGAGCAATATTTCAACATGAATGTAGCCATATAAGAGGGTAAATAATAGGTAGAAACTTTCCTTAATATTTCTGTGGTGTAATGAGTTCCTTTATGTAGCCTTTTGCCTTGTTTCTTTGGAAAAACTGCTTGAGAGATTTTTTTCCCCTGAGCTCTGAGGAGTTACCTTTGCCCTAGTTTCCTATCCCAGAGGATTTGTTACTTTTGCTGGATTGATTGACGTTTCCTGCTTAAACTGTAATCAGCTTTTTTTGATACTTTCTGTCTGGTCCTGGGCTGCAGCTTGCCCTGTGATTGGTATGCACCTTGCATGGATAGGTCAATAGACTATGCAAATGAGGTGAACTGTAGCCTGCATTGCAAATGAAGTATCTGTAATCTACTGTGCAAATGAAGTGTCTGTGGCCTACCAAGAGAGTATTGGTCAGTTTGTGGCCCTGATGGGAGTGCCATGCCTTGAAATTGACAAAGAGTTTGTATATTTAAGCAGCCAGCCCCAGAGAGGTTTCTGAGATAGAAAGAAGAAGGAAGAGACGCAGAAAGAAGCAGAGAGAGAGAGAAGGCAAGGAATCTCCCAAAAGAGCTGTAACACTGGTCAAGGTCTGTAACACTGAAGACAGTGAAAGGCCTGGAAGGGGCCCAGCAGCAGAGCTGGTGGCAACAGGCACCAAGGCCAAAGCCTGTCCTGAGGGGGCCGAGAGGAGCCTGTCCTCAGGAGGCTGAGAGGAGTTCAGCATGGTTGAGAGTTGCTGAGATAGCTGTCCTACTCTGAAGAAGGGAGACTTTGCCTGCATGTTTCCTGATCCTGATCTTCAGTTGTAGCCTGTTGATCCTGATCACGAGTTGTACCCTGTACCTTAATAAACCACTTAACTGTAAATATGGTCTGTGAGTTCTGTGTGGCCACTGCAATGGGTTTTTGAACCCAGAAAAGAAGTAGAGAGTGCTGTGGGAGGGATGCCTGGTATTAGAATTGGTAAAAAGTTTGGAAAGTGGAGGTATGTCTTACTTCCACCTCATAGGGCTCAGCTTTGGGCTGATCTTGATTCTCATTATCCCCCATGAAGTTAGATAGATTCTGAAGATGCTGCTGCTACTAGTCCCACCATTTTACAATCTCACATCACAAGATCTGGGTAAATAAAAGTACACCCCACTTTGGCTGATGTCCCTAAAAATAAACATCTAATTAGTATACTCTTTATGTTCTTTTGTGGGAAAAAAAGGGATTTGTTTTTTTTTAGATTGAGTATATGAACATTACTGTGATTTACTAAATGAAATCTCTTATTCCCTAAAGTTTGCAAACACATATTCATTAGATCCCTTTCTTATACTAAGAAAAATTTCCCTAAAGGGCTGTTGAAGTTACAATGACAGTTTCTATTCATATTTTTGCTTGTGGTCCGTGACAGCATGATGGCTGCTTAGCATTTCTCATGAATTTCCATTCATTAGAACTTCATTCCTTTGGTTACAAACTATTCTAATTTTGTGATTGTATCAGGTTAGAGTTCCTGGGACACAGACTGTGAAGTAAATACTTGTGTGCAGTGGGCTTACTGGAGATGGCTCTTGGGAACAACAGCTACAAAAGAAGGAAAAAAGCAGGAATGCAACCGAGGCGGCTCTGGAGCAGTGATAGCCCCTCAGAATTGCCTCCAATCAAAGCAAAGAGGCAGGGCCTTATGCCCTTGCATCAACCAGTCACTGATGCATCTTGATCCTATGAAGAGGGCAGAGATAACCTTATGGCAATGTAGCTTCTTTCCCCGAGGGTAATTCCTGGAGAGACTCTACTGTGAGTCATCAGAAGCCAAAATTCCCACAACTTGAAGAAATGAGTCCCTTAGTCCTGATGGCAGGAATCTAGATCATCATGGTTATGTCACTATTTTAGCCAGATAATTTAAGTAGGTTGCACATAGAAATGATATGTATAAACATGTTGCTGTCAAGTCGACTCTAATTCATAGCAACTCTACAAGACGGAGTAGAACTGCCCCACAGAGTTTCTAAGGAGGGCCTGGTGTATTTGAACTGCTGACCTTTTGGTTAACAGCCATAGCACTTAACCCCTATACCACCAGGGTTTCCAAAAATATGTATATAGAACAAAAAAGCCAAATCTGTTGCCGGCCAGTCAATTCCAACTCATAGCGACCCTATAGAACAGAGTAGAACTGCCCCATTGGGTTTCCAAGGAGCAGCTGATAGACTTGAACTGCCAGCTTTTTGGTTAGCAGCCAAGCTCTTAACCACTGTGCAACCAGGGCTCCATATATACATATATATATATATGTACAAAAATTTCAGATAAAACTAAACACAGAGCCTTTAAATCAAGTAAACTAGATATACAAATTTGTGATTAAATCTGTGGCATGTTGCCTTTTATTAATTTTTCCCTCTCTGAGTAGAGTGCTGAAGCAATAGCATTAAAAAAATGCAACAAACTGATATATGATAAGTTTACTTGATATTAATTTCATGTATCCTTAGAAGGGCAACAGAATAGATTGTTTTCTTTGTGCTAATTTTTTTCTTAATGAGATTGGAATATTTAAAATAATTAACTCTGACTTCCATTTCTTGTCAAGATGGAATAACAGGGACTAGATTTACTAAACTAGCTGAAACAATCGCTACTGCCCCATAGAGAAAAATATATTAAACAATGATTTGCAAGACACTGTATTTCATGCAGAGAAGGACAATGGTTCGTTCATGTGAGATTGGAAACAGAGGACATGAGCCCTACAATTGCAACTTACTGCCTTGAGATAATTTCCAGGCATCAGTACAGGGAGGGGAAACCAGGACAGAGCTCTGCAGACTCCCTCAGTTAGAGACAAAGCTGAGAGTCTAGGAAGATCAAGGCAGCTAGAATTCATAGAAGAGAAGTGGAGAGGAAAGAATTGTACAGAGGACTCTGGAGATCTGCAGACCCATACCATGCATGCTGTCTAGTCAATTCTAACTCACAGTGACTCTATAGGACTGGGTAGAACTGCCCCATGGAGTTTTCAAGGCTGTAATCCTTATGAAAGCAGATTGCCGCATCTTTCTCCTGTGGAGCGACTGGTGGGTTCACACCGTTGACCTTTCAGTTAGCAGCCGAGTTCTTAATCACTGCACCACCAGGGCTCTTTGGAGACCTACAGAGGGTTAAGTATTCAGCTGAGTTCTAATCAGCATGTGAGAAAACTACCCAAGGGTGGTAAAAGATTGTATACTATATGTGAAGTGATATGATATCAATGCCCATGGAAGCAGCAGTCAAGAAATCAAACAATGTGTTGCACTGGGCAAATCTGCTGCAAGAGATCTCTTTAAAGTGTTAAAAAGCAAAGATGTCACTTTGAGAACTAAGGTGCACCTGACCCAAGACGTGGTATTTTCAGTCACCTCATTAATGTGAAAGCTCGACAATGAATAAGGAAGACCGAAGAATTGAACTGCATGGTTTAAAGTCAGGAAAGATGTACATCAGGGTTGTAGCCTTTTACCATGCTTATTCAACGTGTTTGCTGAGCAAATAATCCGAGAAGCTGGGCTATATGAAGAAGAATGTGGCATCAGGATGGGAGGAAGACTCATTAACAACCTGCGATCTGAAGATGACACATCTTTGCCTATGGAAAGCAAAGAGGACTTGAAGCACTTACTGATGAAGATCAAAGACTACAGCCTTCAGTATAGATTGCACCTCAACATAAAGAAAACAAAAAATCTTCACAACTGGACCAATAAGCAACAACATGATAAATGGAGAAAATATTGAAGTTGTTAAGGATTTCACTTTACTTGGATCCACAATCAACACTCACAGAAGAAGCAGTCAAGAAATCAAGCAATGTATTTCACTGGACAAATCTGCTGCAAAAGATCTTTTTAAACTGTTAAAAAGCAAAGATGTCGCTTTGAGAACTAAGCCACAGTATTTTCAATCACCTCATATGCATGTGAAAGTTGGACAATGAAATCAGGAAGACCAAAGAAGAATTAATGCTTTTGAATTATGGTGTTGCAAAGAATATTGAATATACCATTGACTGCCAGAAGAACAAACAAGTCTGTCTTGGAAGAAGTACAGCCAGAATGCTGCTTAAAAGCGAAGACGGCAAGACTTCATCTCATGTACTTTGGACATGTTATCAGAAGGTCATAACAATCCTCAGTGTTTAGATACCTAATAACAGAGCTTCAAATTACGTGAAGCAAAAATTGATAAAACCGTAGGGAGAAATTAAAAAATCCACAATCTGAGTTGGAGATTTCAGTGAAACCAAGTCCCATTGAGTCAACTCCAACTCATGGTGACCCTATGTGTATTAGAGTAGAACTGTGCTCCAAAAGGTTTTTAACAGCTGACTTTTTGGAAGTAGATCTCCAGGCCTCTGGGTGGACTCGAACCTCCAACCTTTGGTTAGCAGCTGAGTGTGTTAATCACATGTACCACCCAGGGACTCCTCATACATATTCTAGCTTTAATGAATTCATACCCACATTTTCACTTTTGGATGTGTCAGTCTACGTAATCGATGATCTCATGTGTTTTACATTGTTCATTTCTACATGTCAGAATTCTCAGGAAGAGTTTAGGGGGAAGAATCCTGAGCCAGGTGTTCTTTTTAGCATAGTTTTCTTGCAATAGAATTTTTATTTCCTAAACAGTTTCAAATAAGATGATTTATATACACTAGCTGTTCTTTGTTACAGGATGCTAAAATGGAGCATAAGCCATAGTTCAGATAAAATTCTAATCCTCCAACAAGCTCAAAAGAAGGTTGAGATAAATGAGGCAACCAGGCACTGAGATCTAAATAAACTTACTCTCACTGGATTATCCCCTCACATTCTATATACATTGTTGTTGTTGTTGTTATTTGCCAATAAGTTGATTCCTACTCATGGTGACTCCATGTGTGCAGAGCAGAACTGCTCCATAGGGTTTTCAAGGCTGTGACCTTTTGGAAGCAGATTTCCAAGCCTTTTTCTTGAAGAATAAAAATGCAACAAGCAGATATATGATAAGCTTACTTGACATTAATTTCTTGTATCCTTAGAAGGGCAACAGAATAGATTTGTTTTCTTTGTACTAATTTTTTTTTTTTTTTTACAAGATTGGTACTCACCTCTGGGTGGGTTTGAAGCCCAACCTTTCCGCTAGTAGTCAAGCACTTAACCATTTGGGCTACCCAGGGACTCCTCCCACTATGAAAACCAAACTCACTGCTGTTGAGTTGATGCCGACCCATAGCAACCCTACAGAACAGAGTGGAACCACCTCATAGGGTTTCCAAGGAGCAGCTGGTGGATTTGAACTGCTAACCTTTTGGTTAGCAGCCAAACGCTTAACCACTGCGCCACCAGGGCTCCCCTCCCACTCTATAGTGAACAAATAGTCTCTGATCACTCCGATTTGCCCTAAATCTCAGTTATCTAATTTCTAAAGTGGCAGTAATAATAATAATTACAGAAGTATTAATAGAATAGTGAAGATGCTAGAAATGGTCCTCTCATGGCTGCTTTATGGATTTAGAGGGATGGCATATGTCTATTGCCTACTGGTGTGTGTGGAGCCCAGTACATTTGTCTTGATTCAGCCAATGGAGATTAAGTGCCCCTTTGGTGTCTGGAGTTGTCCCAGAGACACATAGGCTAATAAAGCCCAGTCCTTACTTTAAGAATGCACAGTTTACCAGGGGAGTCCAAGATTTAAAGACGTGTTCGGAGAGCAATACGATAAAGGTAAATAAAGAAACACCATCTTTGCTCAGTGGTGGCACAAGGGTAAAACATCATCCATTCTGCTTGGGTGGTCAAGAAATCATCATCAAATTGGAAGTATTTCATCTTTCATCCCAACCTTCTACCAAAATGAAATGGGACTATTTAAAACAGTCAACTAAGATCTACCCGCAATTTTGTTCCTCTTAGTGCATAGCAGAATCTGTTCTATTGAATAATCACTCTGTGCATTCTAAGACTCAAAAGGGACTGATTGATGAGAAGGCAGAAGTAATTGTGGATATTCTATGGCCTTGGGGTCTCTAATCCTAACTTTCTCCAGCTAAAGGTATTCTTCTAGAAATATAAAAAGGAACTAAATCAGAACCATTTACTTCAAGCCCCAGGGCTCTCAACCATGTCAAGTATAAATTGGGAGGGGATGGATTCTGAACTCCAGGAAGTTAATTGGGAGTCCTAGGCAGAAATTCTAAATGTGATAATTGGCACCACTCCTTTTCAGTATCTTGATTAGCACTGTTAGAGGAAAGTACGGTAAACAAAGATTGGCGCACTGATGTCTCCTATCTCCAAACTCCAATTTAACTGCTAACTCAAGAGTCCCAGCAAAACAAAAAATTGTTTTCATACAGAACCTGTGAGGGATAATATTTCTTTAGGCAACAGAATTGTAAATAGCTCCACTAAAATGAGAATCCATTACCCTATTTTTACACAAATAACGTGCACCTTCTATGTTTGTTTGCCAACCGTGCCCTCCTCCCATGAGGTATTTTTGTAAGTGCCCCATGTAATTTTTCTTTTAATATGTTGCTGTAAAAAAAATTAGCATAGTGTGCTTATGAAAATACCTCGAAGTGGGGAAGGCGTAGTTGGCAAACAAACGTGGAAGGCACTCGTTATTTGTGTAAAAATATGACATTATATTTTCTTTTCCTATTCCCCTATAATGCAATATAAGATAAACTATCACAAGAGTTAAAAACAAATTTTCAATTTAAACCATATTCTGAAATGGTCTACCACTGAATTGAAAAGAAATGGAGAAATTAAAGAGCAAATTTCTTTAATTTAAAATGCTATAAACCACAAGTCTTGGAGTCAATTCCAACTCACGGCTACCCCATGTGTGTCAGTGTAGAACTATGCACCATAGGGTTTTTAATGGCTGATCTTTTGGAAGTAAATCACCAAGCCCTTCTTCTGAGGCACCTCAGGTGGACTCAAACTGCTATACACCCTCGATAACTATGTTGCTGTTGATAGCTACCATGGAGTTGGTCCTTGAATCATGGTGACCCCATGCACAATGGAACTAAATGTTGTGCAGTCCTGCACCATCCCCATGCTCGGTTGTGCATCAGATCTTGTGATCCATTGGGTTTTTATTGGCTGATTTTTCAGAAGTAGATCACCAGACATTTCTTCAGAATAGTACAATCTATTCTTAGTTTGGAAGCTCTGCTGAAACCTGACAGACAGGAGATGGCTGGGTATGAGGTGCATGGGCCAAGAATTGAACCTGGGTCTCCCACATGGAAGTTGAGAATTCTACTACTGAACCACCAATGACACCATCAAATAACTACCAAAAAAAAGTCAAAACAAACCTGTTGCCGTCAAGTCCGACACATAGCGAATGTTAGGACAAAGAAGAACTGCCCCATAGAGTTTCCAAGGAGTGGGTGGTAAATTTAAACTGCTGACCTTTTGGTTAGCAGGTGAACACTTAACCAATGTACCACCAGGGCTTCACTGAATAACTACACTCTTGAACATTTGTAAGTACTTTACCAACCATTTTTACATCCTAAATGTCTTATTTGAGGTAGGCTATTTGAGTCTTATCATCCAGGTTCTATAGATGAAAAATAAGGCTCAAAGAGATTAAATGACTTGGCTATCATTACATAGTTCAGAGGTGGCGAAGCTGGCCCTGGTCCAAGTCTTTTGATTCCTAGTGCTACAAGTTCTCTTCTATACCATACTGCCTCTACATTAGAGCTGGAAGGATTGTTCCAGAAATGTCTGTGGCTGGAATGTAGAGGGTCCTGACTGAATTTGAATCAAGGGTGCTTTAGAAAAATACAGATAGTTTATTTTTTCTTGTTTAGGGGAAAATTTCAGACTTACATTAAACTGGAGAATCTAGCATAATGAACCTCCAAGTACCCATCACCCACTTTCAGCACTTCTTAACATTTCATACAAGTAATTTTGACCTAAGGCCCAGGAATGGACCCAATGGTGCTCCGGTAAAAAGCTTTCCTGGAGCATAACAGAGCTCATGGAAATAGGAAGATCTCAAAGGTCAGAGCGAGACATGTCATCAGCTGTCTTGAAAGAGAATGAAAGTGGAAATATCTGGAAGAAATGATTATTTAAACTCATCCCTCTCTAAACTGAATAACATGATTTACCCCATCTGTATCACATCTGAGTTGCAGAAGGCAAATACTTCGAAATGGCTAAGGACGTATACAACCTTACAGAGAGCAGTTTGGAATATACTACATGTCAAAATGGGAAAGGCCGCACCACACCTAACTTCCCTACCCTCCCCAGTAACATCCTTGTTTGGCATCCACCACACTTTACCTCAGTCTTCTACTTATAAAAATACGTTCCATGTTTTATTTTGAAAATCTTCACTAGTAAAATATGGAAACTAAACTATATCGGGAAAGTCTCAATAGTAAGTAAATTAAAAATTACAGGTTCATTATCTGTAATGCTCCTTTTTTTAAAAAAAAAAAATCATACAAACATCACTTACCGATATTGTGTTTTGTTGTGTTTCTGACCCTGAACTTCCAGATGCACTGCTGAAATAAAGTAAGAGTTTAGAATTTCAAAATTTTGTTCCAAGGTAGTTGTATGTACATATGTGTGTTTGCACATGTGCACGCACACACAGACACACAGACACACCCCGCATTAAATAGATCTATACACTGTAACATTTAAGATAAATTTTCTAAATATTAAAAAAAAAAAACCTATTTCCTCCAAATGTCAATTTTTGGATATTTCTAAAGGAAATCGAAACAATGGAATGTAAACTGTTCTTGAAGAAGATAAAATAACTTTTAAAGGTTCTCTTGAGAATAAGCAGTCTGAATAGTACAATCTGTTCTGAAAACCTGCAAAATCTCATTTCAACTAAAAAAAGTAGAAGAAAGCATATCATCCTATTAAATAACAGACACAGGAAATTCTTTTCTTTCTCTCATTTCTATCATATCTTACAAACATGCTTATTTACTGCATCTTGAGGCCTCTTACCCTTTTAGTTTCTGATCAATTACCCTAGCTCCCTTTATACCAAAACTATAATTCTCACTCTTTCTAATTCTTTTCCTCCCATTTTGTGTTAAAGCCACACAATCATACTTTCTCTAGTACCACTCCACAAAGCTACACTTGTCAAATTCACAAATGACCTCCACATTACTATATCCAGTGGTCATTTGTCACAACTCACGTTACTTGACAGCGTTTGACATGACTGATCACTCCCTCCTTAAAAGACTTTCTTCACTTGGTTCCCAGGACACTTTGGTGTCCTGGTTTCCTTCCTACCCACCTGCTGCTCCTTCTCAGCCTCCTTTGTGGGTCCCTTCTCATCTCCCTGAATTCTTAACTATAGCATGCTCTGGGGCTCAGTCCTTGGATCTCCTCTATTCTCTGTTCACATTCACTCTCTTGGTGATCTCATCTAGCCTCGCAGCTTTAAATTTCATCAATATGCTGATCACTCCCAAATACACATCTCCAGTCCAGACGTCTCCCTTGAAGTTCAGATTTCATTCATTCAATTACCTTCTTAAAATCTCCACCTGGATGTCTAATAAACATCCCAATCTCGACATTTCCAAAAGCTAACTCTTGGTCCCTACTCCCAAATCTGCTCTACTTGTAGCCTTCCCTGTCTCAGGTAATGACAGTGTCATCCTTCCAGTTGCTCAGGCTAGTAATCCTGGAGTCATCACTGACTCTTTTTTTCTCAGAACCCGTATCCAATCCAACAGAAAATCTTTGGCTTCACCATCAAAATATATTCAGATCCAGAATATGACCACTTCTCATCAGCTTCACTGCTAACACCCAGTTCAAGCCACCATCAGCTCTCACCTGGATTATTGCATTCACTTCCTTCTTAACTGGTTCACCCTACTTTTGCCTTTGCTTCTGTGATCTGTTCTGATTATAGCAACCAAAGAAATTCTTTAAAAAGGTAAAACAAAGAAAAAGAAAAATCATTTCACTCTTCTGCTCAAAACCCTCCAGAGGCTACCATCTTACTCAGAATAAAAGCCAAAGATCATATAAAGGCCTACAAGGTTCTGCAGATGTCATCGTCACTCACTCTCCATCCATGAACCTCACTCCACCCCACTCTGCACTCCCCTCCCCCACACTTCCCCATCATTGCCTCTCTGAATTTATCTAATATCCTCCTTCTCAATCTCTCCCCTCCAAGTCACATGGGCCTCCTTACTGTTCCATGACCACCCTACGTAGGCTCCCATCTCAGGTTCCTCTGCCAGGAACACTTTCTTTACATTATCCACTTGCCTCTTTCTCACTTCCTTCTTGTCTTTGTTCAATATTGCCTTCTCAGTAGGGCCTACCATATGCATCTCATTTAAAATTGAACCTCTCACCACATTATCCATCCTCCTCATCTTGTGGTATTTTTCTCTACAGCATTTACTGAGTTCTAACATACTATATACCATACCATACCATGTCGGTTGGGGTCAAGTCGATTCCAACTCATAGCGACCCTATAGGACAGAGGAGAATTGCTCCATAGAATTTCCAAGGAGTGGCTGGTGGATTCAAACTGCAGATGTTTGCGTAGCAGCCGAGCTCTTAACCACTATGCCTCCAGGGCTCCCTACTATATGATATACTTATTTGTTATGTTTATTGTCTGTCTCCTTCAACCGAAAATGTAAATTCCTTGAAGATAGGAAATTTTCTCTGGGATTGTTAATATTTGTTGACTGAATGAATGATTCAATAAAACTAATAGATGTAATAAGTCTCATTCGGTTGTTGCCAACCAATAAACCTTACTTTAAACTTCTAGGGTACTTGTATTATTTTCTATCCCACTGTCTCCTTAACAAATGTATTACTTTATTTCCATATTTCTGTGCATGTCTCTTATTTTTATCTTCCACATTTTTCAAAAGATTTTAGAACCATTTAAAAATGTTTATGCAGTAATCATCGATGACTGACCAAAATGAATTACATTCTCGTTCAGCGGAAGGAGACACTGAGGTTCTGAGAGACGTAATTGCTTTTCTCGCATACCACCACCAGCAAAACCCGGTATTTTTGTGGTTTCTACTTGACAGTATCTCTTTATTACAAAGTGCAAAAAAAATCTTTTGGCAATCACAGTTTTTGGTAAAACCAACAAATGGCTTTGAAGGACATTAATAATCTGGCTCCTCTTATCTACTAACTAATCTTATATTCTATCAGTGCATCTCACAAAATGGGTATCTTCACCAAAATGACTACCTGCTAGGTCCAGATACACACTGATCCTTTTCTTCGGCTTTTACCTCTGACTAGAATGGTCGTGCTCCCTTCTCTGCCTGTTGAAACCCTATCCGTCTCACCAGAACTCAAAGCCTCCCTTCTCCTGAAGCCTCTTTTTGATCCTACTAGCCAGTCTTGCTTCTATTCCACAAGCAGTTTTTGTATGTCTGTCTTATAGCCCTGATGCATTATGTATTATCATAGGCAGATATAGTTGTCTACCTACGTTTTTGCACTTCTAGGTGATACTCTTACGGAGCACAAGAACTATGCCTTGCCAATCTACAGATACAATGCAATCCCGATCCAAATTCCAAAGGCATTTTTTAATGAGATGGAGAAACAAATCACCAACTTCATATGGAAAGGGAAGAGGCCCTGAATAAGTAAAGCATTACTCAAGATGAAGAACAAAGTGGAAGCCTTACACTACCTGATTTTAGGACCTATTATACTTCCATGGTAGTCAAAACTGCCTGGTACTGGAACAACAACAGATACATAGACCAATGGAACAGAGTTGAGAATCCGGATATAAGCTCATCCACCTATGAGCAGCTGATATTTGACAAAGGCCCAAAGTCCATTAATTGGGGAAAAGACAGTCTCTTTACCAGTCTCTTTAT
>NW_004444057.1:6724682-6729019 GCF_000243295.1 Trichechus manatus latirostris | reverse complement strand
CTTTGGTGAGTGGCATCTGAGGTCTTAAAAGCTTGCAAGCGGCCATCTAAGATGCATCAATTGGTCCCGACCACTTGGAGTAAAGGAGAACGAAGAACACCAAAGACACAGGGAAAGCACTGCCCATGAGACAGAAAGGGCCACATAAACCAGAGACTTCATCAGCCTGAGACCAGAAGAACTAGATGGTACCCCACTACCACCAATGAACGTCCTGACAGGGAACACAACAGAGGATCCCTGATGGAGCAGTAGAAGGATGGGGTGCAGAACTCAAATTCTAGTAAGAAGACCAGACTTAATGGTCTGACTGAGACTGGAGGCACCCTGGAAAGCATGGCCCCTGGACTCTCTATCAGCCCAGAACTAAAACAATTTCTGAGGTCAACTCTTCAGACAGGGATTGGACTGGACTGTGGGACATAAAGTGATACTAGTGAAGAGTGTGCCTCTTAGTGAGGTAGATACAAGAGACCAACGGGGCAGCTTCTGTCCAGAGGTGAGACTGGAAGGCAGAGAGAATTAAGAGCTGGTTGAATGGTCATGGGGAATCAGGGGTGGAAAGGAGGAGTGTGCTGTCACAGAATGGGGTGAGCAATTAGGGTCTCATAACAATGTATGTTAAAAAATTTTTTTTTGTATGGGAGACTAACTTGAAATGTTAACTTCATTTAATTACAACAATTAAAAAAAAGAAGAGAGAGAATGAGAGAAATCAGAGGCTCAAAGAAGAAACTAGTCCATGGGACTAATAGCCCACACGAACCACAACCTCTTCTAATCTGAGACCACAACAACAACATGGGGCCCAGCTACCACTATCAACAGTTCTAACCAGAGACACAATAGAAGATCCTGGATAGAATGGGAGAAAAATGTAGAACAAAACTCAAATTCCTAAAAAAAGGCCAGACCTACTGGACAGATAGAGACTAGAGGAACCCCTGAGACTATCGCCCTAAGATATCCTTTGAACTTGGAATTGAAGCTATTTCTGCAGGTCACCTTTCAGCCAAATAATAGATTGTCTTATAAAATAAACAATATCATCCCTGAGCAATGTGCTGTCTTAACCAATTATCTATATGTGACCAAATGGTCAACATTTACCCAAAAGCAAAGATGAGAAGACGAGGAGGGGAAGGGAATCTAGATCAATGGAAACAAAACAGATAGAAATAATGAGAATGTTGACACATTGCAAAAATTGTAAAAAATGGAATGGAACAGTTTGTATAAAAATTGTTAAAAAAAAAAATCTGTTGCTATTGAGTCGATTCTGAATCATGCCAACACTGTAGCGACCCTACAACCAAAGACAAACAAACAAACCTATTGCTGTTGAGTCAATTCCAACTCATAGTGACCCTATAGGGCAGCCCCATAGGGTTTCCAAGGAGCGGCTAGTGGATTTGAACTGCCGACCTTTTGGTTAGCAGCCAAGCTGTTAACCACTATGCTATAATTTGTTGTGTAAACTTTCACCTAAAACACAATAAAATATTATTTAAAATGCAAAAAAAAAAAAAAGAACTATTGCTTGCTTATTTTTTACTCACCAATCACATGCCAAGCAAGAAATTAATATTTGGACACTGAACGAAGCAAAACAAAACAAAACATTATGAACACAATACCCTTACGTGCATATTCAGATGTGCCGCAAACGCACCAGAGAATGTACTCTTTGAAATCACCTCCTCTTAATAATGTCGGAAACAAAAGTACTGATTTAAAAGTGACAGAGCTTTGGCTGCCTGATAATAATATTTAAAGGTCATGAGTCATGGCCTCAGAGTAACCATAGTAATTCAGCATACACAGTAGAAGCCATGTTGTACAATAATTAAGAAGAAGAAAAAAACACTTCAGAAAGCCTATTAGCCTTGAAATAAAACAAGTTAGAATTAGCAAATGTATTTTCAAGCTTGTTTTCAGTGCAATGCTTTGTTTCTTAGATTTCATAGAGAGACTGGAAACAGTTCTTTAAATTTCTGTTGGCAGGGAGTGATAATATGACATATAAACCTTACGGTATTTCTTTTCTTAGTGCTTTAGAAGAACTTAAACATTTCTTCCCTTTAAATAAACGATCTATCTGTTCTCCAAACTTTTTACTCTGAGTTTTGTTAAATTGAGGTAGTAATCAATTACCAGTTAGTCCATGCAAATCATTAACATTGGCTTGGAAATATAGCTGTGTATCCCACATTCTTACAGGAGAGAATTTCATGAGAAAATACTTTTTTGTTCCCTAGGTTGATTGCATCCTGGGTGGAACACCAACCCTCCCTTGCTTAGACAACATAGGAGCAAGTTCTCATTCAGTTTATAAAAACTGTAGAGAAGGTCTGTCTCAAGGGCATGAGAAAAGAAGAGCAGGGAGGGAAAAGCAGAGGGGCAGGCAGAGCAGATACATGAGGTCATTTTGGTGCTGCTTAGAAGTGAAGGAGCGGAACTGAATCCAAGTAAAGATTAACAAAAATAGCAGGTAGCGTGATACTCCCCTGTCTCCTGTCCCAAAGTCTTGCCCTCTACCTGCACAGAACACTCACATCCAGGTACCAGGAGAAGAGAAACACTAATGATAACTTACAGTGAGGACAAAGTCCTGCTTTCCATTTGGCCTCCCTGCTAGTTGTATACTGGTTATTAACGACATTTCAGTGTTGTTAATCACAGGACACTTTTCTACCGTTTGGCAGTATGTGTTCACCTCTACATTTTTCAGCACATGGACATATTATCTCTTCAGGTACTATGTTCAGGGAAATTAAAAGAAAAGGGGTGCTTGCTAAATGTCATTTGCTCTAACAAAAGCGAGTTTAAAAAACAAAACAACAACATAAAACTTTCTCCTTCCCAAAGATGGTTAATCTTTTAGGGGTCATGCATTCGTTTGCACACAGACACAACATTTGACATAATTTTCAGGGGATTCATGGGCTGCCTACTACATCACCCATGAACCTCAAATCCAAAGTTGAAAGCAAATAATAACAAGGCCCATGCATGTCACGTAAGGAAAGAGACATTTTAAAGTGTAAGCAAGCAGAACTGTGGTTGCCTGTGAACACTCCACAGAGGGCATCACCCACCAGGATACAGGTCCTTCTACAGAGGAGGTGCTGCAGTCTCTCATTCAAGGTTTAAAAGAAAGTTCTAAAGAGAAGGTATTTTCACATTTGAAGGGGATCCAAGTATTATGCCAACATGCAAATTTCCCCGTGCCTAACTGTAGCTCAATTATAGAAGTGAACAGTACATCCATATTTGTAGCCAGAGTAGGTTAGGGTTTTTATTTGGGGAGCATGGAGAGAAAGAAAGGCTCGGCTTCTTTTACGTACCTCTCCTGGCAAGAGAGTGGTGAAGGTGAAATTTTCACTTCAGTAGTTCTGAGTGGGAGTCCCTGGGTAGTGCAAATGGTTAACAAGCTCAGCAGCTACCTGAAAGGTTGGAGATTTGAGTTCATCCACAGATACCTCAGAAGAAAGGCCTGGCCATCTACTTCATGGGGTCGTCATGAGATGTAATCAACTTGACTGCAATTGGTTTTAGCTCTGAGAAAGGATGGGCTCAGTTCTCCTTCACACCCTACTAAAACAATTGGGGTGGGTGAGTATGTGATTTAAAGACTAGGCAAGCGAGGGATATTTTGTTCCTTCAACAAATATTTCTTGAACACCTACTATACCCCAGGCGCTGCTTTGTGATAAAGGAAGATAACAGTGATCAAAGAAAAGGGTCACTCTCCAGAAAAGGATGAAGAGTGTCCGATGTTAGTCCTCAGACTTTAAAGAAAGATTTTCTTTGAAGCTCTGAGTGGAGGCTACTTTATCTGGAAATTCCCATAAATTCTTTTAGGCCAGGAGAAGCTGGGAACTCACCTGCTTTTTTCTGGGGTTTCAGACCTCGGGGCCACAGATTTCTTGCTATAACATACTCCCATCTCAAGCTGGCCCACTAGGGTCTCCTGTCCATGGGACAGACATCAACTATTCCTGTTCTCCAGTTTTAGAATACCTGCTACTGCTCTGCTGTCCCCTGTTGCTAGGTAACCACAATGGCTGTGGGAAGGACAGTTAACTTCCCAAAGAGAGACATTTCAGTTACAAAGCCATAGTAACCCCACAAAACATCTCACAAATCAGATCCAGACAAGACAGCAGATGAAGAATCACCACATATTCATCATTTCTGGAAAACTCCTTCAAAGTGGGCCAGAAGCAGCGGTTTTTGTGCTCAAACCATGGCATGTTTATAGCCAGAACCAATGCTCAAAAAAGTCATGAGTAGTTCGAGGTCTCCGGCAAGATGGCGGTCTAGGCAGAAGCACC
>NW_004444057.1:6694455-6722315 GCF_000243295.1 Trichechus manatus latirostris | reverse complement strand
AAAAAAAAAAAAAAAAAAAGTCATGCTGCTCGTCTGAGATGGGTGCACAAACATAAATGGATTGACTTATGGGCTAAATAGTGATTTCTGCCACAGACCCCTCATTGTGATGGTCTGCTTTCCCTGGGATCCAAAGGCCCCAGACAGAAGAGGCCACCTGGCCATGTTCTAGTTAAGGCTTCTCTACTGACACAGGATGGCAGAGGTGACAAATTGCACCTGATTAACTGGTGCTTTGCTCACTGTCACAGTTCGTCTGTAGCCATTGCTCCTTCACCTTTGTTGTTTGTTAAAAAATCACCAGTCACTTTCTCCCTGCCATCTGTTGCACCTCTCACTGGGTGCATTTGTGGACCCAGGTCAGCCTGCATTCACTCTCCTTCCTACTGTGGCAGGAAGTAGTTGTAGGAGCTCTGCAGCCCACAGAACCAGATCACTCCTAGGTTTTGATCCCTTATGTCCTGGACTCAGACAACTCAGTCACATAGCCCATCCCAGAATAAATTAGGTTTGTACAATAGCACTTTTTCTAAACATAGAATTTGTCTCTAGCAATGAGCATATAAATCAAATAACTGTAATAGAATTTTTCAATGAAAAGCATAATTAGCATTTGCTTTTCCGATAAAAGTTTAAGTCACTCAGCCCCTTGGTAAAACAATCCTATGAGTAAAGGTAAGAAATATTGACCATGGACTGCCAAAAGAACGAACAAGTCAGTCTTAGGAGAAATACAACCAGAATTCTCCTTAGACACAAGGATGGTGAGACTTGGGCTTGTTTACATTGGACATGTTGTCAGGAAAGATCAATTACTAGAAAAGGCCATCATGTGTGGTAAAGTAGAGGGTCAGTGAAAACAAGGGAACCCTCAATGAAATGAATTGACACAATAGCTGCAACGATGGACTCAAGCATACCAATGATCATAAAGATGGGGCAGGACCAGGCAACACTCCATTCTACTGTATGTAAGGCTGCTGTGAGTCAGAGCTGACTCAATGGCAACTAACACCAACAAAAACAACAACAACAGCACTGAGAAATTAGTGTTATGGGTGGAAAAATTAACACTAACTGGGTAGGTGTCAAAAGATAAGGACTTGGATATTAGCAGCCTGTGCAACATTCAGAAGTCATCTAATCTCTCTATGCTTTAGTGTTTTTCTTTTCTTTTCTTTTTTTTTTTTTTTTTTATGAAAAGAACCACTTGAACTGTTTCTGTCATCCCTTCCAACTCTAACATTCTGTTCTATCTCCTTAATCCATCTTATTAAAAGCCCACAGAACGGATTATACTTTAATGCATTTTAAAGGAATGTGCAGATGTTCACTGTGTATTTGTTCAAAACTTCATAACATTTTATGAAAGGAAGGTCATCACAATCATGGCTGGTGAAAGGCAGTGTAAGCACTGATTATTTACAGTGGTTATTAATCTTATCATAGATCTCACTAATCAAAAGGAGGTAGAGAGATAGGTCTGATACAGAAACAGACTTTCAAAAAAGTCCTTGAAAAAAGGAAATTTTCCATACTCAGTCCTCCTTAAAATAAGATTGTGGCAAAGATGGGTAAAGGATTTCAGAAGAAGGCGAGGAAGAAAGTAGCAGGTTTACCGAAGAATGACATATTGGCCTATAGAATTCTAGAATCGAACAGGCTAACTCATGAAATTAAGGATATTATTCTTTTATGATTAAGTTAAGGAAAAGTACTTATGAATGAAAATCATTTAAATGTTCTTATTTTTAAAAGTTGAACTGAATTTTTAGAAAAACTACAATTATCCTGTAATTCTTAAAAGAAGAAAAGGGTGCTGTGTCTTAGTTATCTAGTGCTGCTATAACAGAAATACCACAAGTGGATGGTTTTAACGAAGAGAAGGTTATTTCCTTACAGTAAAGTAGGCTAAAAGTCCAAATTCAGGGTGTCAGCTCCAGGGGAAGGCTTTCTCTCTCTTGGTCTTCTCATCAGTGTTCGCCAAGACTAGGAGCTTCTCGGCTCAGGGACCCCAGTCCAAAGGACGCACTCTGCTCCCGGCACTGCTTTCTTGATGGTATGAGGTCCCCAATTCTCTGCTTGCTTCCCTTTCCTTTTATCTCTTGAGAGATAAAAGGTGGTGCAGGTCACACCCCAGGGAAACTCCCTTTACATTGGATTAGGGATATGACCTGGGTAAAGGTGGTGTTACAATCCCACCCTAATCCTCTTTAACATAAAATTACAATCACAAAATGGAGGCCAGCCACACAATTCTGGGAATCATGGCCCAGCCAAATTGATACACACATTTTTTGGGGGACATAATTCAATCCATGACATGCTGTAACAAAGCTTCTAAAAATATATCTAAATCATCATCACCCACCATTAACAATATTTTAAACTAAAAAACACTGTGAGCTTCTTGAGACACTCATAGACAACTGCCTACAATTTGAAAACTTACCCTTGTGGCCTATCAAAAATGTATCTTTTCTTAGAATCAGAAGTCACATATATACATATAACAAGGAGGAGTCTTAAGGACTACAGCATACTTTATGTGCTCTGCTGCTAAAGCTTATAAAGATGGCTTATCAAATTTAATAAGTGAATATTTATAAGACCAGAGGAGTCCCTGGGTGGCACAAATAATTAAGCACTCAACTATCAGCTCGAAGGTTGGTGGTCTGAATCCACCCAGAGATGCCTTGGAAGACAGGCCTGGCAATCTGCTTCCAAAAGGTCACAGCCTTGAAAACCCTATGGAGCAGTTCTACACCGCACACACGGGGTTGCCATGAGTTGGAACTGACTCAGCGACAACAAACAACAACAATAAGACCGGAGACAAGGATAGAAAGAAACATAAGTGATGAGAAAAGAGCAAGACAGAATAGATATTATATTTATACTAGAGTCATATGGCTGCAGAGGGTAGATACAGCCACAGCAGAGGTCTTTGGAGGCTCTGCTTGAAAGTAACTCTTTGGCCTTCATCTGTTCACTCACGCTTTCACTTATTCATTTATTCATTCACTTACTCACCAAACATGTACTAAACACCCACTGTGTGCGAGGCATGAATGGAATTGTTACTGTTCCTGCCCACATGGAGCTGACCTTTCTGTCAGTTATCATTCCAGTAGCCATTAATGAACTATTGGAAAGATACTAATAAAACAGGTCTTAGATTTCCAAAGGGATTTTCTAATTTAACAGATTCTAAGCATTGAAAAAAATATAAATAAAAGCAAAAAAGGAGGCTTGCCTAGATGTTCCTCCTGTGGAGCAATCCTGTGGAGAAAAATGACCTCCGTTCACAGACTTGATTCAGGGAAGTTCACTGTGTTCTCATTGTGATGAACACAAGGTGACTGTGCTGTGTCTGAGAGTCTGGGTCAGTGCACAGCACTGGGCAAGCATAGGGGAGGACCAGAGGAGAAGGCAAAGTGGGAGAGAAACCAAAGTAACACCACACAAACAAGTACAGATCAGCCCACATACCACAGCAACCAAAACATCTTTTAACTGATTACAAGGGCTTTCCTTCTGTCTCTCTCAAGAATTAGCCAGCTCACTTGTCATTGTTTTTTTTTTTTGTGACCTTTTCCCTAAGTTGCTGATTGCCTGACACAGTGGGTCTAATTATCTCTAGGCTTCCAGCCTGTTTTAATGGCGAGGGTTGTTTACCTAGGTGAGCATCATGCTCACTCTGCCTTGAAGAGAGTCTTATGGACCCCTAGGGTCTTAAAGTTTTTTTCTCAGGCAACATAGGATGAAATTGAAAGCTGTTAATCGATGAACAGGAGTGTAAACTTTTCATTTCATGGCCTGTTTATGGCAGGAAGTGAATATTATTATCCCTCCTTACAGTTCTCTACTGTAGCGAGTGTTTGTCATTTGGGGACTCTCTAGTAATACCTGATTTCCCCATGGGAATTGCCTGTCTCCCCTTGTGTTGATGGGTCAGTGGTAGAATTCTCACCTTCCATAGGGGAGACCTGGCTTCGATTCCCTAGGCGATGCATCTTAGAAGGCAGGTTAGAAAAAGTGAGGGAACACTTAAATTTTTATCTGAAATATAATTTGAGAATCATTGTCTTATACGAAACTATGAAGTTAATAAACAGTAATTATCTAATTATATATAATTTATTTTCAGAATATAATATTTATATTTAAAATACTTTGCCCTCATTTATCTTATTACATTCATGAAATTACCAATTACCTTATAGCTGTACCTGAGGAATTATTTTGAGATTTTATGTCCACTGATGTATTTGATTTATTTAACTTAGAAAGATACCCATAGTAACCTCTTTACCCCAAAGAATAATGAATAGTCATCTTTATCTTAATAGAAGCAGCAACAAAACAAATCTTGATCCAGCTCCAAAATTAACTGAAACCTTCCTTCATTATTCAGTGCAGTTCATTTAATTGGTTATTCATTTAGTTTTTCACCTGTTTATTCAAACTTCATTAAATACCTTGGAGCCCCTGGAGGCACAGTGGGTTAAGAGCTCGGCTGCTAATCAAAAGCTTAGCAGTTCAAATCTACCAGCTGCTCCTTGGAAGCTCCATGGGGCAGTTCTACTCTGTCCTACAGGGTCGCTATGAGTCAGCACAGATTCGACAGCAACCGGTTTGGTTTTCTGGTATGTGCCAGGCACTCTACTAAGCACCATGTGCATGTGTGTGTTTTGCTTGCACAAATGGAAGATGAATTTGCAAGGTTTCTGCAAAAGCTTCTCCGTGCTGAAGCACATAGAGCATGGAAGGAAAGGTCAGAAGATTCAGAGTTAAGATAAAGACAAGAGAGGTCAAGGATGTGATAAAATTATACCTCCTTACATTGGAAGAACTACAGCTTCCAAAGTCCTAATGCCAGGCCACTGAGTAGCAGGAAAGAGTTCTCAAGTACAAATACCGAGTCTGAACACGACTGACAAGTCATATCTTTAACTGATAGGTACATCTTTGTCATCATCCTTCACCAAGTAGCCAACTCTTCTGTACTTGACGTGAATGTGAATTGCAAATAAATGACAAGTACAAATGGCAGTCAGCACCTCCTATACTTACTCAATGTTGGGAATGTTTAGTCATCTTAGAGTTATTAATCATCATGAGCTGTCAGTGTGGTTAATGCCATGCAATGGGCAGAAAAGATTTCTCTTGGAAATTGTCCATTTCAGCAGCAGATAGTATTTGCCTATAGACAATATGCAGAAATTATTCAAAAGTCAATAATCTTAAAAAACTAAAAAGTGCTGAGACATATTGTGCTTGTAGTTTTCCTTTTAGGGAGTAAATAAATTATTAATTGTAATTAAAGCAAAAATGAAGAAATTTAGACTCGGAGAGATTTAATGTGTGATAGATTAGAAACAAGAAAAAAAATTTAAAGAGGGGACCAACTAAAAAAGGGACACAGTTTTGTCAGAGTTCTTGGTGTTAATTAGGAACACCCAACCTATGCTGGACAAGGAAAAAATGCTCACTACCTACTTGACACATCTCAACCAGTAAGTCATTGCTTGTCCTTGCAAAACATTATTATTTTATTTTTCTATTAGAAGGTTTGTGAGATGCTTGCTGAATCTTAAAAGCAATTCAGCAGGAGTGTGAAGTTTCAGAAACAGGTAAACTAGAGCTACCCACCCACTTTCAATCTATCACACTTGTCATTTACCATTTACAAAGGATTATTTTGGCCAGTCTGACTCACATTAGCAAAAAAATTACATAGACAGTAAATCCCAAAACTGGGGAGACATTATATGTAAAAGAAAGAACATAACTCAAGAGGATGGAAGATAAAAAGCATGACTTAAATTAAGTGCTTTGAAAAATGTCATTCTTAATTTCTGGGCATAATTAATGATACACTATTATTTGCTTTCATCTAAATGTTCTGGAAAAAACACAATAGGTTCTAAACTGATTCTAAAATTTTAGTTCCTAAATAAAATACTAAAAAATGGAGCCCTGGTGGTGGAGTGGTTAAGCGCTCTGTTGCTAATCAAAAAAGGTCTGCAGTTCGAATCCACCAGCCACTCGTTGGAAACCTTGTGGGGGCAGGTCTACCCCGTCCAGCAGGGTTGCTATGAGTCAGAATCGACATGACAGTAACACGTTTGGTTTTTTGGGTTTTGTGTACTAAAAATATACAGGTTATACATAAAAACATAAAGAAATAGCAGTTACATTGCCATGCTTCCTTCCTTGGAAGTATACTGTTTATAAGATAAAAATGCCAAGTACATTATTATTAGGAATTATTAACTATTTGTAATGTATCAGATGACTAGCCCCAGTCTTCCAGGCACCATCTTTCAATCTGTGCTGCAGGAAACAGACAATAACAAATCTTTAACAATGAAATCTCTTCCTTGCAATAAGGAAAATATTGACAATAACAAGACAACTTTGTCAAGAAAATGTCAAGAAAAAATCATTCTCTATGTAGCAGACACCAGCTGTCCCTTTAATCAAGAGGGAGTTCGCTGAAAGGTAGGCTTTCTGAAACTGCTCCAAGAACAAATGTGTCCTTATGACAGAACTGTTCCCAAAATAAGCTGTCATGTTTGGCTTCTCTCTGTGGGTAGATTGAATTTCCTTTTCGTGATCCTGCTGTCATTTCACACATGGCAGATGCAACAGATCAGCAACTAAACAAAACTCCTGCCAGCATAGATTTCTTCCTTAACAACACTGAAGCAACTGCTTTCATTTGCCCCTTGATTTACCTAATGACATTAAAATAGGGTTTCCAACTGGTTCGTTCCAGTTTGAACCCCTGCTGAGAATTTGCATTTCCACCCCAGATATACTGAATCAGAATCTACGCTTTAACCGGATCCCCTGGTAATTCTTAAGTATAATAAATTTTGGCTATTCTGTATAAAAAATTACAAATAGTAATTCCTTATGATAATAATGTATTTGGCATTTTTACTTGTAAACAATATGCTTCTAAAGAAGGAAGTGTGGCAACGTAACTGCTATTTCTTTATGTTTTTATTATAATCTTTGTATTTTTAGTATTAAAAGAAACCTAATGCCGTCAATTCCGACGCATACTGATCCTATAGTATAGTTCACCAAATTTATGTTAAAACTGGTTTGTACTGGTTTGAAGCCCTGCATTAAAACAGCAACAGCAAAACAATAAGTCTTAAAGTATATACCATCATGGATTATCAAAATCCCATAGTTTAAGGAAAAATAAAGCAAACAATCATTCAACTTCATTAGCTGAAATTTAGAGATGTAAGTAGATCAAAATCACAAATGGGATGATCATCTAGGTTATCTTACTATCTCTCCTTAAAGGAAGTTATTTTCCCAGTTAATTTGCAATTTCAGAAATGAAATTTTAAAGTTGCCCAAGATTTTTCATATCTTTTGAAACTGATCTTTAAACATATATTCAGAAGGTGTCATTGTGATTTATTTTTACTAGCAGAAATACAAAAATTTACTGGCAGGGAAGTATTTTAGTCTTTTAACCATTTGTTATTTCCAAATAGTAAAACACTTTACATTATATCAACCTTAATGCAGTATTGAGGACAGAAATGAAGCCAAGTATTTAGTGGCAAACTTATCACCTTACTGACTCATTTTAAGGTTCAAATGTCCATTTATGCCCTTTAAATTTCCATATGCCGGGAAAATAGTAGCTACTTTACAGAAATTTTTTAGAAGACACTTATTGCCAAAGCAATTTTGAAGAAGAACAAAGTAGGCCTCATACTTTCTGACTTCAAAACATATTATACATCTACAGAAATCAAAACAGCCTGGCACTGGCTTAATGATAGATACATAGACCAATGGAATAGAATTGAAAATCCAGAAATAAATCCAAACGTCTACGGTCAATTGATTTTTGCCACATCCATTCAGTGGGGAAGGAACAGTCTCTTCAACAAAAGGTGCTGGCAAAACTGGATTTCCACATACAGAAAAATGAAATAAGATCATTACCTCACACCATACACAAAAACTAATTCAAAATGGATCAAGGACCTAAATGTTAAATTTAAAACCATGAAGTTCTTGGAGGAAAATATAGGAGCAAAGCTTTGGGATTCTTTTTTTTTTTTTTTTTCCTATGATAGACTATGAAAGACAACAACAAATGTGCAAGCAACAGTTGTTCACTGGATCCGGAACTGCTGGGTAATAAGCCTGTGTTAAAATAATTGTATCTAGAAAACATTGTGGCATATGATTACATTTCAGATCCCATTAAAAAGAGGGCTTAAACATCAATATTTTACATACGGAGCTTCATTAAAACAATCATTATATGAAAACCTGAATTTATACAACAGATAAAATTTGGTTTATTTGCAATATCAGATGTTTATTCGCTTTACTTTTCTTAACTTTCCTAGAGGAGGCTCATATCCTTTTTCAATTATACAAACTTTTGTGTATATAAGGATTTGTGCTTTGGGGCAGGAAGATGATACATAGCTTTCATCAGATTTTCAAAAGAATATATGTTTCAATAAAGATTAAAAATCACTGCACTGAAAAATGCTTCTCTAGTGTAATACCCACTACAATCATTATTATATATGATTTGATTTACAAAATATTGATTTTGTTTATCAGGAAAATAGCTGCTTTGCAAAATAAAACACTCACATAAGTGAAAAATGTTGCTCTAAAATTACAAATATATGCCAAATATGAGGATGAATGGGCCCAGAACCTAAGGAATATCGTTAAAGTATATTACTACATCTCCATTGTTATACATAATTTAAGAGTATATAGAACATAGCTATATATATATTTTTTATTGTTGTACTTAAAGTGAAAGTTTACAATTCAGGTTAGTCTCTCATACAAAAATTTATACATACGTTGTTATGTGACCCTAATTGCTCTTCCTATACTGTGACAGCACACTCCTCCTTCCCATCCCTGATTTCTCGTGTCCATTCAACCAGCTCCTGAACCTTTCTGCCTTCTCATCTCACCTCCGGACAGGAGCTGCCCATTTAGTCTCATGTATCTACTTGAGCTAAGAAGCACACTCTTCACGAGTAACATTTTAAGTCCCATAGTCCAGTGTATGTAATCTTTCTCTGAAGATTTGGCCTTGGGAATGTTTTTAGTTCTGAGTTGACAGAGAGTGCGGGGTCCATGCTTTCTGGAGTTCCTCCAGTCTCAGTCAGACCATTAAGTCTGGTCTCTTTACTAGAATTTGAGTTCTGCACCCCACTTTTCTCCTGCTGCATCAGGGACTCTCTGTTAGGTTCCCTGTCAGGGTGGTCATTGGTGATAGCCGGGCACCAGCAAGACAGCAATATTAGAAGAGCTACCATTTATTGAGCTTTCATGATGTGCCAAACTTCGTGTTGTTTGTTTTGTGTGCCGTTGAGTTGATTCCAACTCATAGTGACCCTACAGGACTGAGTAGAACTACCTCATAGAGTTTCCTGGGCCGTAATCTTTATGGAGCAGATCGCCAAGTCTTTTCTCCTATGGAGTGGCTGGTGGGTTTGAAATGTCGACCTCTTGGTTAGCAGCTGAGCGCCTAAACACTGTGCCCTCAGGGTGCCTGTGCCAAACTTAGTGTTCTACTAATATTATTTTATTTCATCTCTATGAGAATCATTATGATTATTATCTCTTTTCATAAGAAGAGACCGAGACTTAGAGAAGTTAAAAATGTACCCAACATCTCACAGCTAGTAACTAGAGGGGCTGTGATTCAAATCTATGTCTTTTTGGAACTAAAATCCATACTCTTCACTTCTCTGCTGTAATCTATTTCCTATAATCCACTGCTACCCAAAATATTATCTTGGATTTTGTAAACCATAAAGTAGAATACTCAAGTTTATTCCCTGACTATTTTATCAGAGGCCCAAGGATCACAATATATCCTTCTAGAAACCAAATAAGGGGATATGATTTCCCTTCCCTACCATCCCTCTGCCTCACATCTTTTCAAGAACAAATGTCAGTTTAGAGTAATATGAAACAGAAAACAGCTCACTTTCTGCTGAAAGAAAAAGGCATGGCAACTTAATTCAACAATAATATTTCAGGACTGATTTCTTTTAAAGCTAGTATTGTTACAGACAGTTGTCATTTATGTAACAAAACTGGCCAGACTTATTTTGTTAGGGTAGTATTAAGGAAAATATATTTTTAGAAAAAAAATAATTTTAGTTGAAACCTCTTGATTTTTAAAATTTACACAATGGACCTCAAAGCCTTTTTCCTTTTTTTTTTTCATATCATTTGAAAAACCTTCCCAGGGGTCCTCTGTGCCAGGCAGATCTTTGGCTGTATGTATCCTAGAGGAACAAATGAAGATTTGAATCCTTCAGGCTCCTTATGAGTGACACTTACTTCTATCACAGAATCTGTGTTCGGACAACTAAGACTTACTGCTTCTCTTGGAATGTTCTGCAATTTACACTAACACACACACACACACACACACACACACATGAACCAATAAACGTAAGTGTAGTGTGTAGAACAACATATTTGATACTTTTTATTTCACTGAATTTCAAAACGATCTAGTGAGCATATTACTAATGAGGAAACTGAGGTAAAGGAAACCCTCAGCTGTCCATTCTTAGATATTAATCACTCCTCTAGGAAAATCTTGGAAGACTTTTTTTTTTTTTTTAGTGAGGCACTATGATTTATTGAGCTACTATCTTACTCATGGACACAAAGTCTCTCCCTCACCCCTAATTTTTCACTTTCACGACCAGTACAACAGCAAACATATGTATGCCTTATTATAAGTGGGAGAATTTCTCCAGGCTGGCTGATTGCCAAAGTGGAGTTCACAGCCTACCTACATTTGAAATTACCCAATGTACTTCTTTTTTTTTTTAAGTGTTTTATATATATTTTAATAATTTATTTTATTTTGTTATTGAAAATATACACAGCAAAACATACACCAATTCAACAATTTCTACACGTACAATTCAATGACATTGATTACATTCTTCAAGTTGTACAGCCATTCTCACTCTCCTTTTCCAAATCATTTTTCCCCCATTAACATAAACAAACTGCCCTCTAAGCTTCCTATCTAACCTTTCTAGTTGCTGTTGTCACTTTGATCCCATATAGATAGTTATTTAAAAGGGCACAATGCTCAAGGCAGACATTCTTTACTAATTAAACTAATTATTGTTTGGCTTAAAGAAGACCTCAGGGGATATTTTTGGTTTAAGGTTTAAGAATTGTCTCAGGGCAATAGTTCTGGTGGTTCATTCAGCTTCAATGGCTCCAGAAAGTCTGGATTTGGAAGGCAGTTCTTGTGTATTAAATATAGCCTTACCTATTTAAGTGTGCTACGAATGAGACTAGGAGCTGTTCTGAATGGATCAGTCCCATACGAGGTATAGAATATGTTGAAGTTTTCATGGAAGACAGTCTTTCCTCTTATACTCATGGCTTATGCCTGGAAGGAGACTAATCTCTCACCTCTTCCAGGTAAGGGATCCTTACTTTTATTTCTTTTCTATGCCAAGACTGTGAACTCTCTTGGCCTTTAATATTCATTTTTGGATCTCTTAACTAATCAAATAGGATGAAAGAGAAAATTTGTAATAGGAAGAAGGGATCTGACTTTGTACAGAAGGGGAAGAAAATGTGTATTGACCACTAAAATGTGGCTTGACCAGAGTAAGGTTGGGAATCATGTAATTATTTTCCCTGTTTTCTACCTATCTTTTCATTTTGGGTTCTTCCCCTAGTCCACTTCAGCCTGCCTCAAACTCTTACCTTTCAAATTCTTGAATTGTCACCCTCAATTTATATAAGAAGAAAATACTCGATAGATAAAACTATCAATCTTTTGTTTACTACTAAATTCATCATTTTATGAAAACACAGTGCCTCATATTCAATGAAGACATAAGAATAAAATCTCAATAAGGCATGCCTGACCCAAGTCAGTCTTTTCAATCACTTCATACTCATGTGAAAGCTGGGCAATGAAAAACGAAGACAGAAGAATTAATGCATCCAAACTGTGGTGTGGACTACCAGAAGAGCAAATACATCAGTCTTAGAAGAAATAACAATCAAAATGCTCCTTAGAAGTGAGGATGGCAAGATTTCGGTTCGCTTACTTTGAGCATGTTATCAGGTAAGACCAATTGCTAGAAAAAGGATATCAGATTTGGTAAAGTAGGGAGTCATCGAAAAGGAAGGAAACCCTCAATGAGATGGATTGACATAATAGACAAAACAATGAACTCTAACATACCAGCAGTCATGAAGATGGTACAGGACTGGGCAACATTTCATTCTGTTATGTATAAGGTTGTCATGAGTCAGATCTGACTTGATGGCAACTAACAACAACAAGAACAAGATGATATTAACTTTTTCTTCTAACCTCTAGAATATATGACATTTAAATGAGTAGAAGAAAATAATGTTTACCCTCCCCAAACCCCTAAAGAAATCTCTTGAGGTGGTATTTAACACAGTGAAGGCAGGAGTCAGGGAGTAAAAGGGGTGAAGGTAATGTGGGAAGGGGAGAGAGGCTTTCCCTCTCCCCACCAAACTACCATTTCTAGACCGTTGGGCATGCCTCATAATATCCAGCCCTCCTTAAGAAACATTTTCCCAGGGAGTTAGGCATGCCAGGGTCAAGAAGTAAGATATTTATCTCTTTTATCTTTCACAGAATCTAGAAAAATCTGAACACACAGTAAGTAGATTCTCAAATCTATATAAATAAGGTACATGCAAATAAATTGTTATAGAATTGCCCATTTTTATTGTGACATCAAAACAGAGGAGAGTCCTTAAGAATCCCAGTGCTCTTTTCTTCTTTATGTTCTTCTGTATTTTTCAATTTTTTATTCTGAGCATATTCCTGTTTTGTAATAATAAAAAGCAATAAAGCTATTTCCAAAATATTTCCTAATACTGTTTCCTCCTATATACCCATATATAGGGATGCTTTAAGCTTTCTTCATAACATCTGTTAATTGAAACAACACGGCATTATAAGATCCTTTCACACTGAATGTATTAGCTGCTTCTACTGATAAATAGATAAGTTCCAAATTTTCTTGGCAAATTACTTCAAAAAAAAAAAACTTCAGAATTCTATAAACACACAAATATCATCAGTCAAAAGGGAACTGGAAATTAACTGTCAGGTTTCTTCCTAACCTGGCTACTCTGGAAGAATAACTCACTGAGAAACCAGCACAGAAGATTTTGATTAGTTGAATAAGAAAATAAATCTTTGTCTGTCATATGTAATCATTCATTCATCATTTATTCTTTATAGCCTCAACATTTTTGAGCAGCCACCATGTGTCAGGCATTGGGCTTAGGGCTGGGAATGCAACAGTAAATCAGAAACACACTGTACCTACTCTTATAGCCCAATAAAGACAAATCAAAGAATGTCACTGCTGAAGATGTCTCAGAGATCATAATCCAGAATTTCCAAGCAGATTCGTATCCTTCTTTTCTTTACCTGTATGGTTTGGCAGCAGGTTCAAATTCATTTCTCTCTTCTCCTATCCTCTAGTAGGGAGAATCATAAGATGACCCCTATCTTAGTTATCTAGTGCTGCTACAACAGAAATATCACAAGTGGGTGACTTTAACAAAGAGAAGTGTATTCTTTCACAGTCTAATAGAAGAATTCAGGGCATCATCTCTAGGGCAAGACTTTCTCTTTCAGCTTTGGAGGAAGGTCCTTGTTATCAATCTTCCCCTGTCCAGGAGCCTCTCAGCTCAGGGACCCCAAGTCCAAAGGACATACTATTCTCCTGGCTCTTGTTTCTTGGTGGTATGAGTTCCCCCTGTCTCTCTGCTTGCTTCTCTCTTTTATGTCTCAAAAGAGATTGACTTAAGACAAAACTTAATCTTGTAGATTGAGTTCTGCCTCATTAACATAACTGCTGATAATCCCACCTCATTAACATCATAAAGGTAGGATTTATAACACATAGGAAAATCACATTAGATGACAAAATGGTAGACAATCACACAATACAGGGAATCAGGGCCTAACCAAGTTGACACATATTTTGGGGGGACACAATTCAATCCATAACAACCCCTATGATCATTGCCCCTTGATGTTACTGCAGTGATTATGCTATATTGTATGGCAAAAGAGATTTTGCAGATGTAAGGTTATTAATCAACTGATCTTAAGATAGAATATCTCGGTGCCCTAAACTAATCACATGAGCCCTTTAAAAGTAGAGTTTTCTCTAGCTGGTAGTAGAAGAGGAAGTCAGAAAGATTCAAAAATGAGAAGGATTCCGGTAAGGGAGGTTCTCCATTACTAAGATGGAAGGGGCCCTGGGGCAAGGACATGAGCTCACCCTCTAGGAGCTGAGAGAAGTCCCCAGCTGACAGCCAAAAAAGAAAATCAACAAATACCCAAACAAACAGAAAATGGGACATCAGTTGTATGACTGCAAGAAACTGAATTCTGCCAATAACAGGAATAAGCTTGGAAGAGGGCCCTGAGCTCCAGATGAGAAAACAACTAGCTGACGCCTTAATTTCAGCCTTGTGAGACCCAGAGTAGAGAACTTAGACTTCTGACCTACAGAACTGTGAGATAATACGTGAGTGTTTTCCTACAGTTTATGATAATTTGTTATACAGCAATATGAACCTAATATATATTCTTTTTCATTTGTACATAATTCCTGTACACTTGTCTACAATATATCTGGGATTTAGACCCATGGATCTCAACTATCCTACTTATTGTACAGATGGTAAAACTGAGGCCCAAGGTTTTTAGTTATATTGGCCTTTGTCGTTCTCTTTTTAAATTATTTGATTTCTTTTTTATTTTGAAACAGTTTCAAGCTTATAGAAAAGTTGGAAGTATAGTATAAAGAACTGTTTTTCCTTGAACTATTTAGGTATATACATTTCTGATGTGATACCCCATTACACCCAAATACTTCAGTGTATTTCTTATAAACAAGGATATTCCTCTACATACATAAAATACAACCACCAAAACTAGGAACTTAACTAATAGAAATTCCTCAGATACCATTCAAGTTTCACCAGTTAGTCTAACAATTTCCTTGATAGACACAGATCCAGTTTGGAGTCATGTGTTGGATCTAGTTGCCTTGTCTCTTTAGTCTCCTTCAATCTGGAACAATTTATCAGTTTTTCTTTGACTTTCATGATCTTAAAACTTGAAGATTACAAGGCAATTACTTTGTAGAATATTCCTCAATTTGGATTGGTCTGGTTTCTCTTTATGATGGTTGTACACTCCGGTAGGAAGATTAGAGAAATGATGTCCTATTTTTTCTTCCATTGATTACTGTTAAGTGGCACATGATTTCAGTTTGTCCCATTACTGATTATGTTAATTTTGATCACCGCATTAAGGTGGTATCTACCAGGGTTCTCCATTGTAAAGTATTATTTTCCCCTTTGTAATTAACAAATATTTTTTAGGGTGATACTTTGAGACTATGTAAATATCCTGTTACTCATCAAACTCTCAATTTAATCATGTATAATAATTATATCAGTATTAACTCATGGTTTCCTATTTTATTCAATGTTTTATCATCTGTTAGTATCATTTATTTTAATACTCAACTTGTCTGAAATTTGGCCAGTGGCAACCCCTTCAAACTGGCTTTGCTTCTGTGTTGTTTTGACTAGTCCCCTTTATTCTTTGAGCACTTCCTTATTTTTTGGGTAACAAGATGTCCTGGGCTTGTCGTGTACTTTCCTTTCTCCAGTCCTGGATTAGGCTGTTTCTCCAGGGACTCCAGTTCTTTATAGTGACGATGATATTTAGAAACTAAGATACAGGCTCTAGGTTTGCTCATTGCTTTTAGGGTGTTGCTGCTCCCAGGCACACTGGCTTTTTTTAACTTCTCCAAAGCACTATGTTCCCTCCTGCCACAGGACTTTTGCATATGCTGTTTCCTCTCCCTGAAATGCCATTCCCTCCTTTTCACATAATAAACTCTTCCTACTCATCCTTTAGATCTCAGCTTAAATCTTGCTTTCTCAAGAACACCTATAGGTGCCCAGACTGAATGAGGTATCCTCTTAGATCATGTTCATTAAGGTATTTATAGTATAAGAATCACTTTATAATGTATATCTCCCTACCCCTAGACTAATAAGCTTTATAGAACAAAGAGTGCCTGTTTTTGGTCAACATTGTATTACTAGTGCCTAGCACGATGCCTAGCACATAGTAGTTCCCAATAAGTATTTGTTGAAGGAGGGAGCAAGTGAGTAAATTAATTAATGAATGAAGCCAGAACTAGATCCCAGTGCTTTCTCAGCGATTCCATAGTAAGAACTCACTGAGATAGTATTCACTAAATTCTTAGACATAACAGCACAATTTGATTCCTTCTGACAAAACCTTGAATTTTGCACATTGAATCAAACAATTCTCCATCTTATTTTTCAAGCTATTTCTTCTTGATAGGGATCCAGACAAAAATGGAAAACCAAGTGCCCTCTAAAGAGGTCATAGAGTTTGTCACTATTGATTTAATCTCTTGGTTCTATTCTCCATTAGATTTGTTTATATTCTGAGTAATTTTACTAAGTTGTTAAGAAAACAGAAAGCTGTGGAAGTATATTTAATTTGATTGCATAACACTAAATCTTCACCACCTCCTGGGTCCCTAATTAAATCTTGTTTTTACAGGATTTGTCCTTGAATGTGGGCTGCTTTGAGAGTCCCAGGAGGGGAATTTATGATAGAGAAAATACAGAAACTTTGAGACAATATGAAAATCTAATAGTTCTACCATTGTCTCTACAGGAAGACCAAACATACAATTGTCCTCTTAGCCTGATGTTTTTATGGTTTTCCTCTGGTTTTAACTCAGACCTAGACTCAACAAAGATGCACCTTTGGTTTCTGCCTCTCCCCCTCTCCCCAGCAGCAACTCCAGTAACTGTCCCTGGGTATTACGTCAGAGCTTTGGCATCCTTTGGAACATTTGATTATGGAATTCTGTTGACTTGCCAGAAGGAAAGTGGGGTCAGAAAAGCAGGCCTAAGATAGTTATAATTCTTTGAGTCCTGTGAGATATATTAGGAGAGTTTTCAAAAGGCTTTTTTTTGTTTTACGGTTTCTGAGATGGACTTTCTGAGATGCTTGGTAATTGCTCTTCCATTCATTGTACGTTATATGGCATTTATTACAAAAACAGAGAATGTCTTAGCAACTTATACAATGAAAAATGATTATTCAACTATTTCTCCTCTTCTTTGACTTGCACTATGGTTTTTGTCCATTCTAAGATAACTGGCAAAAGTGAAGACCTGGTTTAAAAAAACTAACTGTGGTTCCATCTAAACCAGATGAGATATGCAAAACAGCACATGTGAGTTAGGACTGTCTCATTTGTCCTTCTGAAGTTGCTGTAAAGAAGTGGTTTTTGGCCATGCTGTGGCTCCTCCAACTTGATATTTTAATACTTCACACTAAGAACCTAAGAAATAATTATAAATTCCAGAAAAATCTTTCTACACTTCCAGTGGTGTTTTCCTCATTCCCTTTGTTATGTTTCGGTGGTTTAGCATTCGTTCATGACCCATTTAATGGAGCTTTAAAAAGGAACAGTTGCTAGTACACCGCATTTCACAAATAATTGAAATGGATACGGTTGACGGATATGATTTAATTAACTAGGTTGTGTTACCTATGCTCAGAAAATGGTAATGTGGGTTTTACTAAACAAACTAAAATATCCTGATTAGGACCCAACTGAGTATTCAGAGAATCAAAGGCAAAGAATCAAAGTAAGCGTACAAAAATCGCCCCTAATGAAAACTATGTCTGAAAATACATTGTTCAGCCTTGAAGTGAAAAAATGCTTAGCTGCTAGGCTTTGCCATTTGCAAAACAGAGATGTATTTTAATTGTTGGATCACTTTTGTATTTTCAAAGGAAGATTGGCAATTTATGTGCCCTTTCAGCAAAGGGAAAAAGGAAGGTAATTGAGTTTCTGTGTACCATGCCTTCAGTAATGGCCTGGAAGATGGAACTGCAAAAGGTCCGTTCTTCCTTCTTGGACTGTAGCTCATTTGTAAAGATGAATATAGAATTTCAAGCCATTTCCAGTGTTTAGCAATATTCTCCCTGGTTCAGCCAAGTACCAGTCTACGTGAGGTGTTGGCAGAGCAGAGTATGCTGACAAGAACAGAATTGCTGGGTTATATTTTAACCTCACCAGATGACAGTCTCTGGCCACAAAGAATGTTTGCTGGGGCTCTGTTAAATTATCCAAAGAATTATTAAATAACTGGTTCATTTATCTGTATGGAGAAGCTCCTTCACATGCTGTTGACAGTTACTTAAAATAACATAATAACTACAAATGCTATATTCCTGGGAAGAATTTAAAGTCTCTATCTACTGTGTGGCTGAGTAGTGGTGGTATTATGGTAAGTGTGTACGTTTCTGGCATAAATGTTCACTTGCCTGTGCTTGTCAACAGCTGAGTAGCTTCTCTGTCCTCCCACTTTGTAGCATCTGATATCCAGTGAGGCAACTAGTGAGGAAGCTAGTGTATCTCTTCCAAGTGCTAATATTAAAATGTAGCTCTTGATTCAGGCAACCGAAAGCCAGGGGATTTCCAAGCATCATTTCTCCTCTTCTAGAGTCTTCCATGGGGGCAATATCTTTTAAGAAGTGTCATCATTGAGCTACTTTCTTGAACACAAATTACAAGTGTCTTCTCTGTTAGAAGTAAAAGAGTAAATGCATATTGAAAATCCAAATAAAGAAATAGTCATGTATTTAGAAAATTCTATTGCCCTTTTACCTTTTAAACATGTTCCTTAAAAGGTAATTTTTAAAAGTGTTTACAAAAATATAGTCTATGAGATGCCTGAAAAATTTCTTATTCAGGATGATGGTTGAACAAGATGAACATAATTAATGTCACTGAACTATACATGTAAAGATTGTTGAGACAGTAAATATTTTGTTACATATATATTTACCGGAATTTTAAAAATAAAAAATTCTTATTCAAGAAATGCACTTTCTTAGGTAGAAAATGAAACTACCTAATAGAATTAAGAACTAAAATTTGTAAGATCTGTGAGGGTGGAGACCGTCGTAACCTCTACCTAGCAAGTAATAAGTGGTTACTAAGCATTTGTTGAATGAATTAATAGGATGGAACATTGATAAAATCAAGGTCTTGTTAATAAGATAAAAATAATGATTGAATAATGATACAAATATATAATTCTTTAAGTGCTGGGAAACGTGATTTTGACTTATTCTAGCATAATTTTTAGTGGATTTATCTTCATCTATAAGAAAGATGTTCTGGGAAATTATCATTAAGGTTGGTATTAATAATATATAAAATTGTTTCTCAAATCTCTGTGTTCATACTGTATTTGCCTTTTCTTATCTTTTTAAACATAATTTCATGCCTATCTTTTGTAACTACAACTTTAAAATGGCAAGGACAACTGACTTTGAAAGCAGAAAATAATCTGGGAAATAGTAAGGGCAAATACACCCAGAAAACCAAACCCATTGCCACTGAGTCGATTCAGAGCAAACCTGATTGTTTGCTTGGCAATTTTAAAGGCTTGTCATATCTATGATAATTTCATTGAAAATCATATGGTAAAAGTTTAGAAAATTAGGTATATAATTTTTGTTTGTCAGAAGACTTCCAAGCCACAATTTATGTCTCCGGGATATAGAAATCAAACTGTTGCAGAAAAAGAAAATGATTTACATCAGTGCTTGGACTGTCATTTTCTTTTTTAACTAATGTAGAGTATCAAAACAATGAATGAGTATTTAACATCTACTATGTACCAACACCGTACTAGACACTTCACAGAATATAAAGGGTATATGTCACACTTCCTAGATTCAAGTAACATACTTCTTGTAGGGGAAAAATATAATTAACAATCATGAAACAATTACTAAGTTCCATGAAATGGAAGGAATTGAGTACTAGCTAGTTAGAAAAGAAGGTCAATGTGAGTTCAAGTACTTAAGGGAGATATCATGAGGTGGCTGAAATTGAGGTACACTTTATGGATAAGATACAGGAAAATGAAGCGAAAGGTGGGCAAGTCTTGCCTACTGAAGTGACAGGAACTTGACAGCAGAGAGGGGAATGAAGAGGCCATGAATGAGGTCAGAATACTAGCCCAATAAGACCTAGTAGTGTTTTTTCAAAGGAGTATATGGGACACTAAAATCCTGTTTAGTGTACCCCACAAGCTGTTGTCAGCAGAAGTATAAATAGAAGGAAAAATTTCTGTCATAAGTCCTGTTAGACCTAACAACATTCACTTGTCAGGGTAATAATATGAGATATCAATTATTTCTTTTCTTCTCCCTGTGATCATTCCATATGAGTCTTGAGGCATGGAGCTGCCATTCAGAATTGTTAACCCATATTCATTTGAAAAACAAATTTACTAACTAGGGTACAATATTTGTGCAGAGTTCTTTTAGCCTTTAGCCTTCCAGCATCCAATCAAAGCCTTCCACAGTTACTTAGGTTGGTCTGATTCCTTCACTGTGGTTATGTTCTTCTTTCCTAATACATTAAGTTCACTTGCTACTATTTGCATTCTAGTTTTAGACATCCCCCCACCCCTCAATATACACACATATCCTGGTTGATTTAATTAAGTATTTAGTTATTTTATAGGTATATGAAACTTTACCATAGTTTTAAAATTAGAACTATGTTAAAAAAAAGAAAAAAAGAAGTGTGCTCAGAGAAATGTCCCTGCCCACTCATCCCTCCTATACCATTGGTAGGTAGCCAGTCTCATGAGCTTCTGGTTTATCATTCCTGTATTTCTTTTTCTACAAATGGACAGATACACATATATTTACTTATATCGCTTTCTTTATTACACCAAAGGTAGCTTATTATAGATGCTCTTCTGCACTTTTCTTTTTTTACTTAGAAATATTTCTTGGAAATAACACCATATCAGCTCCATTTAGTGCATTTTATCCACTGCACTGTCTCCTGCTGGTCTTTCTTGTCACTGCTTCTCTTCCACCGCTTCTCACTGTCTTCAGTGTTACAGTTCACTGTCTCCTGGGTCCAGGAGCTTCTCAGCACAGGGATCCTGAGTCTGAAGGATGCATGCTCCGATCCTGGCTGCTCTTTCTTGGTGGTAGTGGGTTCCTATCTCTCTTGCTTCAGGGATGGCTCACGTCAAGCCCCACAGGATAACAAAACTGACCAATTCCTTTGGTGGGCCACAATTACCCTACGTGCGCAGTCTTGCCCAATCACTTGGGTGGAAGTTAGAAGACCATGGCGAGAAAGGCCACACAAAAGCAGCCTATCACACCGTACTCAAGCTAATCATTTAGTGCAAAAATCCTGCCCAAGACAGCATTCTAATGGTAGAAATTACAACTTGAGTTTCTGGGTCTTGCTTGTTCCAGCTGAGAAGTTTTACTGCCTGATTCTCTAACGAGTTGACAACCTTCATATGCCTAGCCTATTGCTACCCCTGACTCTCTCAGAATTCTTTTCTAAGGAAGTGAGCAGTGTTTTGATGCCAGTTTTTTATCTGGTTCTGATACAACGTATACCTACGTTTACCCAGTGGCCTCACTAGGGAGGTGCAGGGGATGCAGACTGCACCGGGTGACACTGTCAGAGGGGGTGACACCAAAATGATTGTCTATAAAATTTTTTTTTTTTTTTTAATATTTTATTGTACTTCAGGTGAAGGCTTACAGAACAGATAGTTTCTCATGTAACAGTAACACACATGCTGTTTTATGACATTGGTTAACAACCCCACAACATTTTAACCCTCTAAATACTCAACTTTTTTTTTTTTTTTTTTTTTTTTGGTGAAAATACACATAGCCAAAGATACGCCATTTCAAAAATTTTTTTTACATACACATTTAAGTGACATTGACTACGCTCTTCTAATTATGCTGTTATTCTCACTTAAGATGAAGGCTTACAGGACAAAATAGTCTCCCATTTGACAGTTACTACAAATGTTGCCCTATGACAATGGTTAACAATCTCACAACACATCAACAATATCCTTACTCTATTCTGTGTTCCCTATCATCAGCTTCCTACTCCCCTTCTGCCTTCTGGGCCTTGTCACTGGACTCCTGTACCTCGTTACTCTCATGGTTTTACTGGGCTGTCCACTCGCAGGCTGATCAGTGCACATCGAAGGTAACTTTACCACTGAGCTAAAAGGGTGTCTGGGGGCATTGTCTATAAAATTTTTGTGCAGCAGAAATTTATTACTTTTTTTAATAAAAATATCCCTGTAGTTAGTTATAACAAAAACATTTTTCATATACCCAGATTACATGTATCAATATACCTACAAGATTAAAACTATGCTCATTTACTTTTTGAACCTTCTAATGTGCTCCAGTCACAGCTGTCATTATTACCCAGTTACAATGATGCTTCTAATCACGTGGTTTCCTCTGCATGCGCTACAAGCGTGCACGGTTACTTTTGTTGCTGCTGATTTTATAGTCGCTGATTTTGCCAAATTATCTGGAGTTACAGCTACAATATTGTGGTAATTAGTATTTGTCAACCTATATCAATAACTTTTTAAAGATCAAAATAGTAATTAAAGGAAAAGAAGGAGAAACACTGGAAAAGGCTGCTGCTCGGTTACTAATAACGTTGTAACTAATAATGTTCTAATTCAATGTAGAAAGATTTTACAAAACAATTTTTGTTGTTAGTATTCATATAATCTAAGCAATATTACATTTAAGCAATTTACAACTATATTTATCACATATTATTCCATGATTAAAGCTGACAATAAACATTATTAAGTATTCTTTATGGTCTGGTACAGGAGGAGGTCCATGGGGGTGGGGAGACACCATAAGTTACTGCAGTGGAAGACACCAACCCAAGTGATACTACTGCGTTTATCTCTTCTTCCTCTACAGTTAACAGAAGTTATCGTCTCCTAAATTCTTCATTATCTTGATAGTTATTTTCCTTTTCTTTTGTTGTGGTGCTTTTATAACGTGTCAACTTGGCTAGGCTAAGCTACTTTCCCCAGAATTCTCTTTTCTGTATGTTTCTGGTATGTTAAGAAAGATTCCTGAAAATTCTCAGCCTCTTTAAATGGCAAACAACGTTAGGAAATGACTCCCAAGCAAAAATTAAATTTGGATAACTGCCAGGAAAATGACCAAAATTCAAATTCCAGAAAAACGTGGTCTGTAGATGAAGCTGAGTGTGACTACAAAATCTTTTGTTAAGACCTTGGAAATATTAAAGATGATACCTTTGTTGTAAGGAAAAAACATCACAAAGTTTAGTAAAGCAAAAAGAAAGTTTTATTAGGCATATATTCAAAAAGGCAAAAGTGGGAAGCAGACAACCATGCTGCCAGAGCCATGTCTGCCCGAGTCCAAGGAAATATTACAGAACAGACAAAAGTGGGAAAATGGACAAGCATGCTGCCACAGCCGTGTCTGCCCAAGTCCAAGGAAAGTTCCAGAATCATCAGTATATATTAACATTTTAAATGGGCAAAACCACTGAAAACTTCACCTTTTTATGGATTGGCTAGAAACTGTGATCCTACATTCTGAACCATCTTTCCTAACAGTCATTGGTACAAGTATCAGTAACAACGGTCAGGAGGGTCTTCACTGATCCAACAAATTTTCCGTTCACTAAATGCTAATAGAAAGAGATAAGAACGGAAAGTCTTTCGTGTTCTGTTTGATTGGCTTATGTGAAAGGTTCCCTAAAAGATATTTTCCAAGATTATCTTAGCTATTGTCTTTATACCTCAGAGCCCAGTTTATGTGTCCTTGTGAGCCCAGCTCCAGCTGGTTCATATTCTCTATCCTCAAGGACAGGGAATAATGATTCCAATATTATTTCCTAAATCAAGAATAAAAGTACAGAGAGACAGCTGAACACCACTGTTATGAAATAGGCTGAGAAGACTACTCCTCTGCAAACATGGAATGTTTCAGGAAAACGGAAGAATGACTCAGCAGGCAGAACCAAGAGCCCAGAGGACAGAGCTGGGAGCCATGGGGAATTATTCGTAGCCTTTACGACCTAATCAAGGAATTTATAACATCTGCCCAGTTAGATTTTGGAAATTCTATGGACTAGTGACTCCTAGGACTTGAAGCACTTACTGATGAAGAAGAAAGACCACAGCCTTCAGTATGGATTACACTTCAACATAAAGAAAACAAAAATCCTCACAACTGGACCAGTAAGCAACATCATGATAAATGGAGAAAAGATTGAGGTTGTCATGGATTTCATTTTACTTGGATCCACAATCAACACTCACGGAAGCAGCAGTCAAGAAATCAAAAGACGCATTGCATTGGGCAAACCTGCTGCAAAAGACCTCTTTAAAGTGTTAAAAAGCCAAGATGTCACCTTGAGGACTAAGATGCACCTGACCCAAGCCATGATGTTTTCCATTGCCTCATATGCATGTGAAAGCTGAACCATGAATAAGGAAGACCAAAGAAGAATTGACGCCTTTGAATTGTGTTGGCGAAGAATATTGAATATACCATGGACTGCCAAAAGAACAAACAAATCTGTCTTGGAAGAAGTACAACCAAAACGCTCCTTAGAAGCAAGGATGGTGAGACTATCTCTCACATACTTTGGACATGTTATCAGGAGAGATCTTTCCCTGGAGAGGGATCTCATGCTTGGTAAAGTAGAGGGTCAGCAAAAAAGAGGAAGACCCTCAGTGAGATTGACTGACACAGTGGCTGCAACAATGGGCTCAAGCACAGCAACAATTGTGAAGATGGTGCAGGACCAGGCAGTATTCCGTTCTGTTGTACGTAGGGTCACTATGAGTTGGAACCGACTAGACGGCACCTAACAACAACAGTGACTCCTTTGTGACTCCCATTTTCCCTCTTTTTTGACCAGGAATATTTATAGTTGTTAACCTATATCCTTTTCACCATTGTATCTTGAATGGCGCAGATAACCTGGGTCTTTAATTTCACAGAGCAAGACTCACTGCTGTCAAGTCGATTCCAAATCATAGCAATCTTATAGGACAGTGTAGAACTGCCTCATACGGTTTGCAAGGCTATAAATCTTTACGGAAACAGACTGCCGCATCTTTCTCCTATGGAGGGGCTGGTGGGTTCGGACTGCTGACCTTTTGGTTAGCAGCCAAGCTCTTTATTCTTGTGAGCCTTGGTGGTGCAGTGGTTAAAGTGCTCAACTGCTAACCAAAAGGTCAGCAGTTTGAACTCACCAGCCCCTTCACGGGAGAAGGATGTGGCAGTCTGCTTCCGTGAAGATTTACAGCCTTAGAAACCCTAACGAGCAGTTCTACTCTGTCCTACAGGGTCACTATGAGTCAGAATCGACTCGATGGCAGTGGGCGTTTATAGAGCAAGAGAAACTGTACGCAAGTTGCTATATTTAAGGAACTGCACCTGAAGAGACTCATCTACACCTAGACCTGATTTAAGGGATGAAATTCTGGACTTTTAGTTGGTGCTGAAATGGACTGAGATTTTGGGGAACTTGAGAGGGGGAGAATGTATTTTGTATGTGGGATGGATCTGAATCATTGGGGGCAGAACCTGATACACCAGTTGCTGTCAAGTCAATTCTGACTCGTGGTGACTCCATGTGTCTTAGAGTAGATCTGTGCTCCATAGGGTTTTCAATGGCTGATTTTTTGGAAGTAGATAGCCAGGCCTTTCTTCCTAGGTGCCTTTGGGTAGACTTAAATTGCCAACCTCTTGGTTAGCAGCCAAATCTTTTAACCGTTTGCCCCACCCAGGGACTCCACAGACTGTGGTAGGCAGTCTCTAATATGGCCCCCAATGATCCCTCCTGCCTGGTATTCACACCCTTATGTAATTCTCTTCCCTTGAGGGCCGGGCGTATGGACTTGCTTCTAACAAACAATATGGTAGAAGTGGTGACATGTCATTTCTGCAATTAAGTCACCAAAAGACTGTGACTTCCACCCTGAGTTTGCTCACTCACTCACTCTAAGGGAAACCAGCTGCCATGTTGTGAACAGCCCTACGGAGAGAAACACGTGGGCAAAGTACTGATGTCTCTGGCAGTAGCAGCTGAGGATCTGAGGCTGCCAAGAACTACACGAGTGAACTTGGAAGTGGATCTTCGGCTAGTCAAGCCATGAGATGATTTTAGCCCCAGCTAACACTTTGATTGCAGCTTGTGTGAGATGCTGACCTGTGTCCAGGTTCCTGACCCACTTTGGAATAATAGATATTTATTATTTTTAAGCCAATAAGCTTTGAGATCAATTTGTTGTACATCAAAAGATAGTTAATGCATTTGTTATTCACCGTCTCTATCCTTCTTATGATATCTTCAGTGTGACTTTGTTTGTCTTTCATCTAATATTTGCCTTTAACCTTCAACTTTTAGTCAGTCTCTTGGATCAGTGTATATGTATATGTGAGCTTATGAAATAGTTAGAAAAAATCAGCTTTTTATTATAGAAAAGTTTAAATATATGCAAATGTAGTATGAATAGCATAACGAACCCCCATCTACCCTTCACCAAGCTTCAACAGCAACAGCCCATGGTCAAGATTGTTTCATTTCTACCTCTACACTTTCCTCTTGCCCAGATTGTTTTGAAGCAAACCCCAGACATCAAATCATTTCTTTTGTAAGATTTTCAGTATGTATCACTCTTCAGAAAAACATTTTTAATTTAAAAGTTGACCGTAGAAATCATATCAAGGAGTATTTTTGTGATGGAGATAAGGCTGTCAGGGTATAGCTGAGTGGTAGCTATTCTTGGAAATATGGTAATATTCCTCTACTTGAAGATAGATAAACTTTTCCACAGAAGAAATGAACAGGAATTTTGAAGATAGGTATTAACAAGCCAAAGAGAGAGAGGGGGAACTCAGCAACATGGCAATAGGTTGAAGCCAATGTTGAAGATGTAACCAGTGAAGATCAACTGCAACGGGATTGAGCAAGTGACTTTTAAAAACAAGCCTATTCAACATTGAAGGTTAGGCTATATCAAATATGCTGTATATTTGATATAAACTTCCTTCAGGGCCCTAAATTATTCAGAAAAATTGGCTACACACATAGCCTAGACTCAGAGGTACTTTGGGAGTAAAGGGATGTGGACAGTGTAAAGCAGGGTGAAACGGTACAGAGAAGAGGCAGAACAGACAAGAAGTGAAAGGCTGAGTAGACATTAAGAATTCAATAGAGCAAGAACTGGAAGTCAGAAATGACCAGGAAAAATGTAAACTACATCCCTCCTTCCCTACCTCCCCAATGAGTCCCAAAAGTGGTGCAGTGGTGCAGTTCGAATCCACCAGCTACTCCTTGGAAACCCTGTGGGGCAGTTCTACTCTGTCCTATAGGATCGCTATGAGTCAAATCTAATTTACTATGTCTCAAAAAAAGAAAAAAAGCAGGAATCTAGTCCCTTTGTTTCACCCACTAACAACTACAGAAGACAGGGAGAATTTCATACAAAAATTACTTATTCTAGCTTTTTTTTAATAACAGCACCCATGATTCACAACTTTACCTTCAATCCATAAAACTGGGCATTTTCATCTTAGTCATCAGACTGGCTGCACTGTACCGAAGGAATATTTTATTTTTCTTGGATTTTATTATCATGCACTGAGGGATAATATTACAATTTCCTCCCCACTATCCATAGCAGTGATAAACCAAAAATGTGTACAAGTAAGAGTAAAGTATGGTGCCAATCAAAAAACAATTTTTGCAATATAAAGAGCTTTTTTTTTTAAGTGGACCCTTTTTATTTTCATTTTACATAATTTCATTTTATTT